>NC_057805.1:286408988-286635025 GCF_018294505.1 Triticum aestivum
GTAGAAAGGAAACAATTACTGGACAATAATAGTTGATGACACATACAACGACAAAAAAGAAGCATATTCCTTGTCCTAAGGGAAGATAACAACATGGTTGTGTTTGTCTAAAACGATGTGAGGACAAGATTGCAATATGGAAAGTACGCCGGACAAGCTACGTTTTGGGCAAAGAACTATGGAAGATCTATATGCAAGATTTTCCACATGCAGCGACGTGGGAAGACGGGCAGTAGAGCAACGCCTGAGGGATTACCTAGGGGTCATCGGGATGTAACTAGGTGAGCGGCGGCGGGCGGGGTATGCCCATATTGCGGCAGCGAGCAGGTGGCGTGGGCCCTACCGCGCCGGAGCTTGGTGAGAGAGAACGGCGGGTACCGCTGATCAGGACGTGCTGCCTCGGTGCCATCGAATGGAGAAAGGATGCACATCCTCCCTTTCCGCCGGCGGACAGGATGCGGCCGTATCAGTGACCAACGGTGGGAGAGAGAGAGGTCACCGCCGCCTTGTGTGTGATGCTCTGAAGAGAGACAAACCCAGGCAGGCAGGCTCCATTGTATATAGTTGAACGGAATACCTTTTTCTCCATAAAAATTATTTTATATTCTGTGTACGTGCCATTGAGCGATATAACTTTATTTAAAAATAAAGCACCAACGCATCAAGTCGAACTTTTTTCGTGCACGCGTGGTACATGACCTCCGAAGGTAAATAACCGCTAGACGCATTCAAATTAGCATGTGGGCTGCCATTTTCGTACAGAAATGAGCACCACCGTGTACCCGCGTGGGTGTGGCTGGGCATAAAGCATGAGTACATGCACCTATTGTATTCGTGTACGTACACCACGTACGTGGGGTTGTGTGAGAGAGATACAAACGTAGAGAGATATAGTGTGTGGGTTTGTGAGTGTTTTTTGGGGGGGGGGGGGTCAATCAAAAAATGTAACATATGCAATGTGTGTGAAATAGAGTCTTTGATATATCATATATATAGAGGAGGCGATCCATGAGAAGAGAGTGGAGGTATCATTGGCTTGAGGTATCCATAGAATCCAAGAGAGGGATGATGTGTGTGTGTGCGCGCGCGCGATCAATAAAGAGTGCCATCGAATTTTTGTGTGCCCACGTCAAAGATATAGAGTGGCTGGCCTACTGGAACATGAGAGGGGACAGGTGCAGTTTGTCTCGGTGGCATGGATACCTACCAACAGTGCTCGACTATCGGTGTGTGGTGGGGGGAGGCCTAATTAATTATAGAGGTACAATGCATGGTATATGTGTGGAGGAGGAGAGATGCCTACCTTATGTACTAAGGGAGATCGATTGGCATCCATGCATTTGTGTAGGAGAGGAATAAGGTTGGGAGGGAGACAGAGCTAGAGTGTTGGAGGGGGTGGTAGTGGAATTTCTTCTAACAAATGGTGGGAGACAGTGGCAGACCTAGGAATGGGCCAGGCCCCAGGCGAACTGGGCCAAGGCCCATGCAGCTTAGTTGACTGTAGAGTTTTATTGTAGCTACAGTGTTAAAATATAGAAAGGAGATGGGCCTTACGCCCCAGGCCACCGCCCCTTCTGCCTGGGGCCTGAATCCACCCATGGTGGGAGAGGCTTGCTAGACAAACGGAGGGCACGCCTACAATATAAATAAGAGAGGGGATGGCTGCCTGTCTGTGCACGTGCGTGCGAGAGACGAGTTAGGAGGCATGCACGAATGATGGGGGGACGATATGGCTGTGATAAGCAGACGTGACAACATAGGAAGATCAATCGTCCTTTGTCAAAGAAAGGAGAGACATAACTTGTGAGGTACGTCGATCGATGGGTGGGGGGAAAATAGTTAAAGTCGACCTAGGTATATGTAGGGAGATCGATCGGTATACATGCATGTATGTGTTAGAAGCAAATAAGGCCCGGGGATAAGGATAGAGAGAGAGGGAAGCATCTAGGAGGTGGTGCGAGAGGCATACTATATCAAGGGGGAAGGAGTGTGCGAGTACGAGATCGATGAAAAGAGTGGTGGGAGTGAGGCATGGACGGTGAGAAGAGAAGAGGGGAAGCTTGTGTTGGTGGTAGGCACACCTAGCTAGAGAGGCATATCGATCGATGTGTGCCGTAAAGGAGCTGGGGGGGCTACACACACCATGGGTGAACGACCTAAAGTGAAAAGACGAATTTGCGCGATGGAGCTAGAGAATGCTGAGGGAGGGTGAGAGGGATGCGGGCGTGTGCATGCACGAGAGAAAGTTAGCGCTAGCTACAAAGATAATAGGATTGTGTGGCTGTGAAATACGAATAGAGATCATAATTGATTATAAAAAGAGAATTCAGATATTTGAGGAATTTATCATAGTGTTTTAAACCGACGCCTGCTTGAATATATATAACGGTGATACACCTGGTGTGGTTATGAACATGTTATACTACATATAATATATTTTATCTCTACTGTTATAAAAAACAAAGTTGTTGATGATGGTGTGCCTACCATCCTGCAATATAGGCCATCCAATTTATATCTGACGGATAGAACAAAAAAAAGACACATCCGTGACATTTTTGGCTGAACAATTTTTTTTTCTGTCATACTTATGACACTTCTATGACGATAATTGTGACAAAACCCGGTATCATCATAAATGTGGTGGGGTCCTACTTCTATGAAAAAAATCATGACAGAAAATGGGCTTTTCATCCTGGGCGGGCCGGAGACGCAGCTGCATGACATTCTTTGGGCCGTCCATGACGGAAAAAACCGTGGTAGAAGCGAGGGTGAGGAAAATATCGGGGAGTTTCCGGTTACGGTAGGTGGTCGGGGCCGAGCGATGCACGTTTCTCTCGTACGTACGCGCGTGTGTGCCCGGTGTTGGGCTCTAACTAAACCCGAGCGATGGCACTGTAGGCTACGCGTTACTGAACCCGAGCAATCAATCGATCCCTTGCTGTTAACTGAACCCGATTGATTCCTTCACTACTGCTGCTAACTAAAGCCGATCGAACACTGCTGCCTCCTTCCCTGGATGAACAGTGAGCGTTGTTGAGGGGGTTTGGATGAACAGTTCCCAGTGGGGGGGTTGGATGAACAAGACCCCGTGGTAGTAGAGGCCTTTGCCGCTGGATGAACAGTACCCCGATCGATCGAGCCGGTGGATGAACAGGACCCCGTGGAGGGCAGGATGAACAGGACCCCGTGGAGGGCTGGTTGAACAGTAGCCGGTGGAGGGCTGGTTGAACAGTAGCTGGTGGAGGGCTGGATGAACAGTAGCCCGTGGAGGGGTCGTTGAACAGGACCCCGTGGAGAGGGATGGCCGAACAGTAGCCTGTGGATGAGCGGTGGAGGCTGGATGAACAGGAGCCCGTGGATGAACAGTCAAAGGTGGAGGCTGGAGGAGGTTGACGGTGGATGAACAGTAGTCTGTGGAGGCTCTCGACGGTGGAGATGAACAATATCCCGTGGAGTCCCGTTTTGCGTTACGCCACACCCCTCCCGATGAACAGGACCCCCGTTTCGACCGTAGCACTCCAACACAAGCCCGTTTACTCTGTTTTTCGGTACGCCACACCCCTCCCGATCAACAGGATCCTGTTTCGACCGTAGGAGGTCCGTTTCCTCCGTTTTGCGGTACACCAGACCCCTCCCGATGAACAGGATCCCGTTTCTACCGTGGCCGGTCGAACACAAGGCCGGTTCCTCCGTTCTGCGGTACGCTAGGCCTCATTTCCATCAGCTGTTCCATCCAAGCCGGTTGGCTCCCGATGAACATGACGACGCATTCCGTTCCGACCCAGCCGGTTGCTTCTCCGGATGGACACCCAGCCATGTACATGAGCCCTGGCCGTACGTATGCGCGAGTAGGCGTTCGAGACCCCGCCGGTATGTACGTACGTGTTCGTATTTTCTTTCTTGCACCCTGGCCGCTATACATATGTGTACATGCTACGTGCGCGCCTCTACTACGACATGTGCACGCCTCTACATCGACCAGTACGTACACGTACGCTTCGACCACATGGGCCCCGACTGTCAGGCGCTTCCTTGCATGCGAAGACGTAGCTGGTGGGTCCCAGCAGTAAGGGGGGCGAACTATTTTTTTGCCTATAATATGGACGCACTTCCTTGCGTGCGAAGATGTAGCTGGTGGGTCCCAACAGTCAGGGGGCGAATATTTTTTTTGCCCGTAATATGGACGCACTTCCTTGCGTGCGAAGCTATAGCTGGTGGGTCCCAACAGTCAGGGGGGAAATGTTTTTTTTCGTGAAATACGGTGGCCCGTCCGGTGGGTCCCTGCTGTCAAGTGGAGGAATAATTATTTTGCGTGTAATAAGGAGGCACTTCCTTGCTGCGGCCATGGACCCATCTATCAGCCTCTCAACGTACAGTACTCTTCCGATGGAAGTCGTTCGTTTACCACATTGACCACGCTGCGCCGAGAGCACCAACGCGGTGGACGGCGGCGAGGCCTAGGAAGGGAACGACGCAGAGCTAGCCGGGGAAGACGCGACAGTGGATGCCCACGCGGAGAGGAGTACGAGGGTTCACTCATTCGGCTGCGGTGTGAGGCTGCCGTCGCCGGAGGGCCTGGCCAACGGTGGGAGTAGTAGGGGCGGTGAGGCCTCTGCGGCTACACAGCCGGCCACGGGAGGCAAGAGCACGCGATGGTTTGGACGGCTGGAGCAAGAAAATCAGAGGTTGAAGAAGCAGGACGACCGTTGGATGTTAACAATCCAGCGGTCACTGGTGATAGAATTGTTTGTTGACTAAGTTGACAAAGCCCTCCGTCCACGTCAACTTAGTAGGCCCACAAGTAAGCCTCCCACTATGGTGGGTCCCAGCTAGGAGGGGGAGTATTCATTTTTTGTGCGTAATAAGGTGGCACTTCCTTGCGTGCGAAGATATAGCTGGTGGGTTCGAGCTGCCAGCCGGAATATTCATTCTTTTTGGCGTAATAAGGAGGTACTTGCTTGCGTGCAGCCATGGACCATGTTGGTCCCAACTGTCAGCCTCTCCATGTACGTCCCTCTTCCGATGTTGTCATTTGTTGACAATGTTGACCACGCCGTGCCGAGAACACCAACGCGATGGACGACGGCGAGACCCATGAAGGGCATGACCCCGAGGCGGCGAAGCCACATCAGTGGAGGGATGTGGGTGAGTAGAGGGATATCCTGGCCAGCGGTGGGAGTAGTAGGGGCGGTGAGGCCTGCGTGGCAGCACAGCCGACCACGGGAGGCAGGAGCAGGCGGTCCCGCCGGCGCTGGATTTGGCGGCTAGAGCACGAAGATCAGAGATTGAAGAAACACGACGGCCGTTGGATTGACACCCAACGGTTACGTCTGCTAGTATCGTTTGTTGTCGTATATAATTAGTAAAAAAAGTCTTGCATACGTGTCAACTTAATTGGCCCACAAGTCTGACCATTCCCTGTTTTTTTAATAATTTATATTTAGCTCATTGCAACTTCTTATGCAATTTATTGCAGTCCATTTTTTTGTTGGCCAGGGCCAAGGTTAAAAATAGAAACGAAATTTTGCATATTTCTGTTGGTTCCAAACTATTTTTAATACCGAATGTCGAGCCAGATTTAAAGTACTTTGAATATATATTTGAATTAGGTTAAAGCCCGGTCAAATTGGAATCTGAAAATGTGAAAACTTTCAGAAATTATAAAGTAATTGCCAATTTGTCATCTGTTTTTCATATTTACAGCCCATTTCATATTACTTTCAAGATTTGTTGGCGTCTTGAAAGAGTTGCAGCCCATCAGGGTGTAGAAAAATAAGTAAGCTTGGATTGGGTATTCTTCAGAAAAAATAAACTGGGCTCATTTTCACAAACGAAAAATAACTGGGCTGGTCATGTGGTGAACATAAAATATAACCCTGGGCTAGACGGGCTACAGCCTAGTTGAAACCCTGCTCCGTCTCAATAATAACAAAAAAAATACTGCTCGAGTAGCTACGGCCCAGGTGTCAGCCAATCTTGTGTGCAGTTCTCTTGTCTATTGACTATATACGCTGACAATGTTGTGGGTCCCAAATGTCAGGAAACCACTATCAGGAAGCATTTTCTTTTTCCATACGCTGGCAATGGAGTATATATATATAACAAAAAATGAGGAACTTCCTTGTGTCCGGCCATGGACATGGTGGGCCCCTACTGTCATCCTCTCCACGTACAGTCCTCTGCCGATTCCTCTTGTTTGTTGACCATGTTGACAACAAGAGAGGGCGGCACCGCGGCGAGCGCAGCAAAGCGCGCGGAGGACGACGGCGAGGCCTCGGAGGTCAGCGTTAATGATTTAGGAGACGGTGGGGCAGCGATGCATGCGCTGAGGCGCAGCCAGCCGTGGGAGGCGGAAGCAGGCGGGCCCGTCGGCGCTGGTTTGGTTTTGGCAGCTGGAGGAAGACAGGACTGAAGAAACACAACAGACTGTAAAAACAGCAGGAGTACTTAACAACCTTAACTGAAGCCAGCAGGGGCACTTAACAACCATAGCTGAAAGCAGTTTGAGTACTTATACAGGTTCAACCGTACAAAGCACGCCTCGAACAGTGCTACTTTGCCTACAATTAACCAAAGGGTGAGGCCGCCAAGCCCCAGGACAAGGCCCAGGCTCCACCCCGTGCATCCACAACCTTCTGAAAGCGGCTTCATCTCGCAATGTGGTCAATAAACAGGATAGTGGCTTTAGAGCCATGGAAAAGCAGGAACATAATCTTCTGTCCTATTCTCCAAGATGGACGGACCTTCATTATTTGAGACCACCCATGAATAAGTATCTTTTCACCTCCAATGGGAATGGAGTAGGTCGACATAAACATCATGTTGTGACCAAGCGCAAGTCTGACCCGACCATGGTCAGGCATCTGTATAGGAATAATAGACCCGGGCAGTTCCTGTTTCAAGAAGATCACAGCTGTAAAACTGTGCATAAGCAAGAGTTTTTGAACAACATATATAACAGAAAACAGCTCTTACCATAAGTTTCTCAACACAGTTGGACCTGTTCTACGAGTGCAGCAGTGGGACACATATCCCACATGGCCTTCCACCATTGAAACGCCCCACAAGGACCTCAAGACGATCAATAAAGTGTAGGAACTTGCGGATGTTGTCCAAGTCAACTTCAGTGCCATGAGTAACAGCCGAGTTCTTATAGAATAACAAACGAGTAGCCTGCTTAACTCTGAAAAAACCTACACGTGCCACCAATTATAAGAAAATATTAGTTAGAAGTAGCATCTTCGTGAGAGATTCGTTGCTACTTATAAAGTTAAATTGTGATTAGTTAGACAGAATAGGTGGATTAAGAAGTAATTGAAGCAAGAAGCAAGAACCAGATACAAAACTAACATGGATGAACAATTGGAACGACGTCGGGGTGGAAGATCACAGTGAAGATGACACCAGGTTCTGTTATTTCCATCAACATTCGTGCGCCAACTTTCAGTGTGTAACACTTGAGGAAGTTTATCCAAGTTCGGCCATAAAAAAAGCAGCGATCTTCTTGGTTCATGAACCCAACTCGAAACTTATATCCATGGCTTGTCTTCACTGTGACCATTAAACTGGTGTATTCAGTTATGGCAAGGCCGAGCATCATGAGTACCTGTGTTCTGGCAGAGCAAGGAATGCATTTCTGGAAAAATAATATGACGGCACAATGTATTCCCTATATTCAAATATAGAAATAATTTCCTCCTTCACGTCAGTATTGACCATGGTACTAGTACCATTTATCCAAATATAGCAATCCAAATTTCCAAATTAGTCGACATCATGTTCAAAAAACCCCACCCTCCCGGATAGAAACTAGGATTCTAGGAACATACTGTGCGCGTTTTAAAATCCTGTGTTAGGATGAGAAGGAACAAGTGTGGCGTCTCGCCGAGGGCGCAAAAACCTATAGGGTCCTCGCAGTTTGGGCACTGCAAATGAAACACACTAGATTCAGTAGGAAGAAAAATGCATCAACGGCGGCGGCTGCCATCCTAGGAGTACCCGCGACCAAGGGACTTGGATTTATCAGGGATGGATGAAGAATTCGTACCAGGTTCTCCATGAGAAAACCCTATGCAATCGCGGAGCAGGGGATTTCTCTGAACAGGCAGACGAGGGAGAAGGGGATTCAGGCCCAGTGAAATATTGCCACTTCGTCCGTCCAGCTTACTGCTAAAGATGGAAAGGTGGGGTTTTTTGTGATTTGACGGCTCATTGGGCATTACTGCGGCGCTACGACCAGGGTGTGTCTACCATGCAGTTGTGCACTCTAATTTGGTGCATATGGCACGTGGACCCCGTTGTCGGATGCCCACATATCAGCGAAAGGATGTAGAAAGACAGGAGTAACTAGTTACACATAATATATTTTTGACAGAGATATACTCCCTCTGTAAAGAAATATAAAGATCTTTTATATCACAACATTATACATAAGAAAAATCAAGGGGAATATATATAACATATATATTTGTAAAAAATCAGAGTTTTTTTAACACGGTATATTGCAGGATGGTGTGCCTGCCATCCTGCAATATAGGCCGTCCGATTTATATCTGACGTATAGGAAGGAAACTATGGCAATTTTGCAAAAAGGTACCCACACAACTCTCCACATTTGCAAATAAGGCCTTCCCTCGTTCATCCTTTTCTCTCACAAGATAAAATACTCATAGAAATGCATCTTGATGTTACGTGCAACACACGAGCATTATGGGGGTTCAGCTGAGAAATACTCAGACAGGCTCACGGTTCTGCACTTTGGGCCACAGGCCGATGGGCCTGCATGTTTGGGGGCCCATCTGTTCTACCTCAGCGCTTTTCATATTGCAAGCGGTCGGTACGGCGCTGGTTTTAGATGCTGTCGCAAGGCGAATACACAAAATTGAATAAAGCACGGCAGCTATTGGAATGAAATCCTATGAACGATACTGTCGTACTACTTATACACACAGGACACTTTTTTCACCATGCCAGAGTATTACATCAAAATCTCTTGGAGGATAGATCAGTTCAGCAATGAGCATATTGTGAAGTCCACTGACCATTTTTTTACAAATATATACTGACAGACAGCGTGTTTATCTCGTTTGAAATTAAGCCATATTAACCGGAAAGGAGGCAGTACTGACTAGCATTACTTTGGTGTGTCCCATCAACTTGCCGAACGAGGAGCAGCTTGTGCACGGAGGCTCACAGGACAAGGAGAAACATTTGACTAATGCAAGCTCTCCCTTGCTCAGGCGATGGATGTGCAACTGTTAATTCGGTGTCAGATTGCCAGAAGCATACACTATACTAGTACTATTATTGTTCGACTTCCCGAAGAGGCGAATAGCCAAGCGCAAAGTTTACTAGTACTAGTACTACTACTATAGAGGTATGTACTATACTATAAGGAACTTTATGGAGGAGCGTATGCACTCTTATTATATTTTAAAAATGTGATAAAGCAATCTTCAACACATTTGGTTCTCTTCGAGGGTTCTCGCATGTGATAATGGAAGTTGATTGCATGGAACACTCGCCACAATTCTCGCTTAATTCTGGCTCATATCCTGTTACAAATAGGAGCGCTCGGTAATATTTCCTCTCTTCTTGTTATTTATCATGTAAACAGGCCAGCAAACCTTGCAGCGCATCTTTGTGCGAACCGTGCTTGCTGCACTTTGAATGTGGCCGAGAGCTGGCTTGATGAAACACCTCGCTTCCTTCTTTTTTGCGGGGTACCTCACTTCTTAGTGACCAGTCTCTTGGCTGATCGTGCTAAGAGTGCTTATATATGAATAAAGCCTCTCATTTACCCGCAAAATAGATTAAGCCATATTAACCGGAAAGGAGGGAGTATGGACGACCACTACTTTTTGGTGTGTCCCGTCAACTCACAGAACAAGGAGAAGCTTGCAGGACAAGGTGAAGCTCACTTACGCCTTTTGACTAATGCAACCTACCCTCGCCCAGGTGGTGGACATGCATTAGTTCATTCGGTGTCAGATTGCCACAGGCATACACTATAGTACCCAACATGCGGAGTACCATCATTGATCGACTTCACGAAGAGGCGAAGAGCCAAGCGCAAGGTTTAGTAGTATGAGTAGTACTACTACTAGAACCACATGGTGGAGCGTATGTACTCTTATTTTATTTTAATCTATGATAAAGTGCACATTTATTCGGGAGAATGACGGAAAACGACAGCCCAATAGTATAGTATGAAAAAACATGGAACATGTAATGATGATATCGATCAACCATGCTTGAATATATCTTGGCCTCCGTGCGAGCCCGTCTATGTGTACTCGCTCCTCGTCTCTCTCAGACTACCCACTGTGGGAGTAACATAGGTACTAACATCACACATATCTAGATAAAATAGATGATGTGGCAAACAATAAATGAAGAAAGAGAGGCATGTAGTAACATAGCTAGTTACTACAAGTATGAGTAACATCACACATGTCAAGGCAAGATCAGTCTATAGCATAATAAATGAAGTGTTGCATGTTACCACACATATGTTACTCCCCACTATAGAGGTAGTAACATAGAGTAGTAACATGGGCATATTACTACTCTATGTTACTACCCACTATGGCCAGTCTCAAGGAATGACGGGTTGGCCATTTTGCCGTCAATTGAGATCGGTTTGCTCAGACTCCGGTGCCACATGTCAGTGATATGCCAAGAGGAGGTGTGTTGACCGACTGGCCATACGCGCACTTGGGGGCTGTTTGGTTTCTAGCCACACCTTGCCACACTTTGCCACACCTAACCTTAGGAAAGTTTGACCAAGTTATGTAGGTGTTTGGTTCTAGCCACACTTAAGGCAAGAAATTTATGAGCAGTGAACCCCACATGACATCGCCACAAAAAGTGTGGAAAAATTCCCTTAGGAAAGCCAAAGTGTGGCTAAAAAATTGAGCAACTTAAGTAAGGCAAGTGTGGCAAAAATCATGTGGCAACATATGGCAAAGATAGTCACAATCCAAACATCCCCTTGGTTTCGCACCTTCATACTACTCCTCCCTCCATCACAGTTTACAGGGCGCGCTTCATTCTGATGCATTTCTCTCAATGCATTTCCACCACCAGAGAGACTTTAGACATGTTTAGTTTAATGCCCAATTAATTAGGGTGTGGTAACCGCAATCAAGTCCACAATTTTCTCTCGACGTACTATGGAGTGGAGTAAGTGCATGCATGTGTGTACCCTGGGTGGAAGCACTGCATGCATGTGTGTACGCATTATTTCCTCTAGTAATAGACGCCATGCTATAACTACCAATGCTATTTTTCAGGCCGATTGCTAGTCGCCTTGGTCCCAGAGATTTTTTTTGAAGCACGCTCTATAAACAGTGACAGATGGAGTAGTATGAGCGGATTCAAAGAAGAGCATATTGATGGTTGCTTCTTACGAGCAACTTACAGTGGGAAAGGTTGTTTTGCACTACTCCCTTGGTTCTTAAATATACTCCGGAGTATTTGTCTTTCTAGAGATTTCAACGAGTGACTACATACGAAGCAAAATGAGTGAATCTACACTCTAAAATATGCCCATTTGAAATTTGTAAAAAGACAAATATTTAGGAACGGAGGAGTATAATTTTGTGCATGGCACATGGACCCGGATGCTGAAGAGGCTTCTGGCAATGCTATCAAGCTCCCAGCATTTTTTACATAATTGACGTACTATACAAATAATTTTCCAGCGACATGAAATTGTACAATGCTCTGAGCTTTCAGCTTTTGTTTCGTGTGTCTTGCCATCGATGCTCTTTCGAAAACAATAAAAAACTAACTTCCTTGCTCATGGATCTCAATGATTACCAGATCAGAGCTAATATTTACATCACAACTGAAGACAAAGTTGTGAGAAGGTGTTAAATTAAAATTGATCCATGCTTTCATTGGCAGCAACGTCCCCCCAGCTCTGTCTAAATCAACAAGGCATGTTGGGAAAAAAGTAGTTGTCTGGAGCATGCAACATTCTGATCATTTTATGCAGTTCCAATAAAATAGAGCTGAGCGTCCCTATTCCAAAGATATTATGTGTGATTATGATAATAGAGGACTGCTGATGAAACAATAAACACACAAATAGAAGCTGGTCACCTTTGCAGTCTCTCTTAAGACTAACTAGTTGGAGAAGATTAAGCAAATAGTTGGAGAAGATCAGGCTCGGAGTTGGATGTGGAGGATAGAGCAAAACCAATCTCCCTTTGTGTAGTCGCACTGAAATGTAGAGACGTTGCCCGTGTGACATTTTAGTACAACTGCACAAAACACTCTTAAGAAAAAAGTGATTTGTGTAGTTCACCAAAAGGTCGGAATAGCAACGAGGTTAAATGGATAGCCCTGTTTGCAAAAAAGATGTAGAAAGGAAACAATTACTGGACAATAATAGTTGATGACACATACAACGACAAAAAAGAAGCATATTCCTTGTCCTAAGGGAAGATAACAACATGGTTGTGTTTGTCTAAAACGATGTGAGGACAAGATTGCAATATGGAAAGTACGCCGGACAAGCTACGTTTTGGGCAAAGAACTATGGAAGATCTATATGCAAGATTTTCCACATGCAGCGACGTGGGAAGACGGGCAGTAGAGCAACGCCTGAGGGATTACCTAGGGGTCATCGGGATGTAACTAGGTGAGCGGCGGCGGGCGGGGTATGCCCATATTGCGGCAGCGAGCAGGTGGCGTGGGCCCTACCGCGCCGGAGCTTGGTGAGAGAGAACGGCGGGTACCGCTGATCAGGACGTGCTGCCTCGGTGCCGTCGAATGGAGAAAGGATGCACATCCTCCCTTTCCGCCGGCGGACAGGATGCGGCCGTATCAGTGACCAACGGTGGGAGAGAGAGAGGTCACCGCCGCCTTGTGTGTGATGCTCTGAAGAGAGACAAAACCAGGCAGGCAGGCTCCATTGTATATAGTGGAACGGAATACCTTTTTCTCCATAAAAATTATTTTATATTCTGTGTACGTGCCATTGAGCGATATAACTTTATTTAAAAATAAAGCACCAACGCATCAAGTCGAACTTTTTTTCGTGCACGCGTGGTACACGACCTCCGTAGGTAAATAACCGCTAGACGCATTCAAATTAGCATGTGGGCTGCCATTTTCGTACAGAAATGAGCACCACCGTGTACCCGCGTGGGTGTGGCTGGGCACAAAGCATGAGTACATGCACCTATTCTCTTCGTGTACGTACACCACGTACGTGGGGTTGTGTGAGAGAGATACAAATGTAGAGAGATATAGTGTGTGGGTTTGTGAGTGTTTTTGGGGGGGGGGGTCAATCAAAAATGTAACATATGCAATGTGTGTGAAATAGAGTCTTTGATATATCATATATATAGAGGGGGTGATCCATGAGAAGAGAGTGGAGGTATCATTGGCTTGAGGTATCCATAGAATCCAAGAGAGGGATGATGTGTGTGTGTGCGTGCGCGATCAATAAAGAGTGCCATGAAATTTTTCTGTGCCCACGTCAAAGATATAGAGTGGCTGGCCTACTGGAACATGAGAGGGGACAGGTGCAGTTTGTCTCGGTGGCATGGATACCTACCAACAGTGCTCGACTATCGGTGTGTGGTGGGGGGAGGCCTAATTAATTATAGAGGTACAATGGATGGTATATGTGTGGAGGAGGAGAGATGCCTACCTTATGTATTAAGGGAGATCGATCGGCATCCATGCATATGTGTAGGAGAGGAATAAGGTTGGGAGGGAGACAGAGCTAGAGTGTTGGAGGGGGTGGTAGTGGAATTGCTTCTAACAAATGGTGGGAGACAGTGGCAGACCTAGGAATGGGCCAGGCCCCAGGCGAACTGGGCCAAGGCCCATGCAGCTTAGTTGACTGTAGAGTTTTATTGTAGCTACAGTGTTAAAATATAGAAAGGAGATGGGCCTTACGCCCCAGGCCACCGCCCCTTCTGCCTGGGGCCTGAATCCACCCATGGTGGGAGAGGCTTGCCAGAAAAACGGAGGGCACGCCTACAATATAAATAAGAGAGGGGATGGCTGCCTGTCTGTGCACGTGCATGCGAGAGACGAGTTAGGAGGCATGCACGAATGATGGGGGGGCGATATGGCTGTGATAAGCAGACGTAACTACATAGGAAGATCAATCGTCCTTTGTCAAAGAAAGGAGAGACATAACTTGTGAGGTACGTCGATCGATGGGTGGGGGGAAAATAGTTAAAGTCGACCTAGGTATATGTAGGGAGATCGATCGGTATACATGCATGTATGTGTTAGAAGCAAATAAGGCCCGGGGATAAGGATAGAGAGAGAGGGAAGCATCTAGGAGGTGGTGCGAGAGGCATACTATATCAAGGGGGAAGGAGTGTGCGAGTACGAGATCGATGAAAAGAGTGGTGGGAGTGAGGCATGGACGGTGAGAAGAGAAGAGGGGAAGCTTGTGTTGGTGGTAGGCACACCTGGCTAGAGAGGCATATCGATCGATGTGTGCCGTAAAGGAGCTGGGGGGGCTACACACCATGGGTGAACGACCTAAAGTGAAAAGACGAATTTGCGCGATGGAGCTAGAGAATGCTGAGGGAGGGTGTGAGGGATGCGGGCGTGTGCATGCACGAGAGAAAGTTAGCGCTAGCTACAAAGATAATAGGATTGTGTGGCTGTGAAAGACGAATAGAGATCATAATTGATTATAAAAAGAGAATTCAGATATTTGAGGAATTTATCATAGTGTTTTAAACCGACGCCTGCTTGAATATATATAACGGTGATACACCTGGTGTGGTTATGAACATGTTATACTACATATAATATATTTTATCTCTACTGTTATAAAAAACAAAGTTGTTGATGATGGTGTGCCTACCATCCTGCAATATAGGCCGTCCAATTTATATCTGACGGATAGAACAAAAAAAAGACACATCCGTGACATTTTGGGCTGAACAATTTTTTTTCTGTCATACTTACGACACTTCTATGACGATAATTGTGACAAAACCCGGTATCATCATAAATGTGGTGGGGTCCTACTTCTATGAAAAAAATCATGACAGAAAATGGGCTTTTCGTCCTGGGCGGGCCGGAGACGCAGCTGCATGACATTCTTTGGGCCGTCCATGACGGAAAAAACCGTGGTAAAAGCGAGGGTGAGGAAAATATCGGGGAGTTTCCGGTTACGGTAGGTGGTCGGGGCCGAGCGATGCACGTTTCTCTCGTACGTACGCGCATGTGTGCCAGGCATTGGGCTCTAACTAAACCCAAGCGATGGCACTGCAGGCTACGCGTTACTGAACCCGAGCAATCAATTGATCCCTTGCTGTTAACTGAACCCGAGTGATTCCTTCTCTACTGCTGCTAACTGAAGCCGATCAAACACTGCTGCCTCCTTCCCTGGATGAACAGTGAGCGTTGTTGAGGGGGTTTGGATGAACAGTTCCTAGTGGGGGGGTTGGATGAACAAGACCCCGTGGTAGTAGAGGCCATTGCCGCTGGATGAACAGTACCCCGATCGGTCGAGCCGGTGGATGAACAGGACCCCGTGGAGGGCAGGATGAACAGGACCCCGTGGAGGGCTGGTTGAACAGTAGCCGGTGGAGGGCTGGTTGAACAGTAGCTGGTGGAGGGCTGGATGAACAGTAGCCCGTGGAGGGGTGGTTGAACAGGACCCCGTGGAGAGGGCTGGCTGAACAGTAGCCGGTGGATGGGCGGTGGAGGCTGGATGTACAGGAGCCCGTGGATGAACAGTCAAAGGTGGAGGCTGGAGGAGGTTGACAGTGGATGAACAGTAGTCTGTGGAGGCTCTCGACGGTGGAGATGAACAGTATCCCGTGGAGTCCCGTTTTGCGTTACGCCACACCCCTCCCGATGAACAGGACCCCCGTTTCGACCGTAGCGCTCCAACACAAGCCCGTTTAGTCTGTTTTTCGGTACGCCACACCCCTCCCGATCAACAGGATCCCGTTTCGACCATAGGAGGTCTGTTTCCTACGTTTTGCGGTACGCCAGACCCCTCCCGATCAACAGGATCCTGTTTCCACCGTGGCCGGTCGAACACAAGGCCGGTTCCTCCGTTCTGCGGTACGCCAGGCCTCATTTCCATCAGCTGTTCCATCCAAGCCGGTTGGCTCCCGATGAACATGACGACGCATTCCGTTCCGACCCAGCCGGTTGCTTCTCCGGCTGGACACCCAGCCATGTACATGAGCCCTGGCCGTACAATTGCGCGAGTAGGCGTTCGAGACCCCGCCGGTATGTACGTACGTGGTCGTATTTTCTTTCTTGCACCCTGGCCGCTATACATATGTGTACATGCTACGTGCGCGCCTCTACTACGACATGTGCACGCCTCTACATCGACCAGTACGTACACGTACGCTTCGACCACATGGGCCCCGACTGTCAGGCGCTTCCTTGCATGCGAAGACGTAGCTGGTGGGTCCCAGCAGTAAGGGGGGCGAACCATTTTTTTTGCCTGTAATATGGACGCACGTCCTTGCGTGCGAAGATGTAGCTGGTGGGTCCCAACAGTCAGGGGGCGAATATTTTTTTTGCCCGTAATATGGACGCACTTCCTTGCGTGCGAAGCTATAGCTGGTGGGTCCCAACAGTCAGGGGGGAAATGTTTTTTTCGTGAAATACGGTGGCCCGTCCGGTGGGTCCCTGCTGTCAAGTGGAGGAATAATTATTTTGCGTGTAATAAGGAGGCACTTCCTTGCTGCGGCCATGGACCCATCTATCAGCCTCTCAACGTACAGTACTCTTCCGATGGAAGTCATTCATTTACCACATTGACCACGCCGCGCCGAGAGCACCAACGCGGTGGACGGCGGTGAGGCCTAGGAAGGGAACGACGCGGAGCTAGCCGGGGAAGACGCGACAGTGGATGCCCACGCGGAGAGGAGTACGAGGGTTCACTCATTCGGCTGCGGTGTGAGGCTGCCGTCGCCGGAGGGCCTGGCCAACGGTGGGAGGAGTAGGGGGCGGTGAGGCCTCTGCGGCTACACAGCCGGCCACGGGAGGCAAGAGCACGCGATGGTTTGGACGGCTGGAGCAAGAAAATCAGAGGTTGAAGAAGCAGGACGACCGTTGGATGTTAACAATCCAGCGGTCACTGGTGATAGAATTGTTTGTTGACTAAGTTGACAATGCCCTCGGTCCACGTCAACTTAGTAGGCCCACAAGTAAGCCTCCCACTATGGTGGGTCCCAGCTAGGAGGGGGAGTATTCATTTTTTGTGCGTAATAAGGTGGCACTTCCTTGCGTGCGAAGATATAGCAGGTGGGTCCGAGCTGCCAGCCGGAATATTCATTCTTTTTGGCGTAATAAGGAGGTACTTGCTTGCATGCGGCCATGGACCATGTGGGTCCCAACTGTCAGCCTCTCCATGTACGTCCCTCTTCCGATGTTGTCATTTGTTGACAATGTTGACCACGCCGTGCCGAGAACACCAGCGCGATGGACGACGGCGAGACCCATGAAGGGCATGACCCGGAGGCGGCGAAGCCACATCAGTGGAGGGATGTGGGTGAGTAGAGGGATATCCTGGCCAGCGGTGGGAGTAGTAGGGGCGGTGAGGCCTGCGTGGCAGCACAGCCGACCACGGGAGGCAGGAGCAGGCGGTCCCGCCGGCGCTGGATTTGGCGGCTGGAGCACGAAGATCAGAGATTGAAGAATCACGACGGCCGTTGGATTGACACCCAACGGTTACGTCAGCTAGTATCGTTTCTTGTCGTATATAATTAGTAAAAAAAATCTTGCATACGTGTCAACTTAATTGGCCCACAAGTCAGACCATTCCCTGTTTTTTTAATAATTTATATTTAGCTCATTGCAACTTCTTATGCAATTTATTGCAGTCCGTTCTTTTGTTGGCCAGGGCCAAGGTTAAAAATTTAAACGAAATTTTGCATATTTCTGTGGGTTCCAAACTATTTTTAATACCGAAATGTCGAGCCAGATTTAAAGTACTTTGAATATATATTTGAATTAGGTTAAAGCCCGGTCAAATTGGAATCTGAAAATGTGAAAACTTTCAGAAATTATAAAGTAATTGCCAATTTGTCATCTGTTTTTCATATTTACAGCCCATTTCATATTACTTTCAAGATTTGCAGGCGTCTTGAAAGAGTTGCAGCCCATCAGGGTGTAGAAAAATAAGTAGGCTTGGATTGGGTATTCTTCAGAAAAAATAAACTGGGCTTATTTTCACAAACGAAAAATAACTGGGCTGGTCATGTGGTGAACATAAAATATAACCCTGGGCTAGACGGGCTACAGCATAGTTGAAGTCCATGGCCGCAGCCTAATAAAGACGGGCTACAGCCTAATAAGGTGGGTTATTCTCACGAGGAGCGCACTCCGCTCCTCACTCACGAGAAACTGGCTGGTCACCGGGATGCCCAGTCCCATACTCAAATCAAAATATGCAAACAAAACTCTCCCAGGACTGTTGTTAGTTGGAGGCACCCGTTGTTTCGGGCAAGCCATGGATTGATGCTTGTGGTGGTGGGGGAGTATAAACTTTACCATTCTGCTTGGGAACCGCCTATAATGTATAGCATGGAAGATATCGAGATATCTCGGTTGTTATGTTGACAATGAAAGTATGCTGCTCAAAATATTATTTATCTCTATTTCAAAAATTGAGCTCTGGCACCTCTACAAATCCCTGCTTCCCTCTGCTAAGGGCCTATCTATTTACTTTTATGTTGAGTCATCATCCTTTTATTAAAAAGCACCAGTTGGAGAGCACTGCTATCATTTGCATGCATTACTATTAGTTTACATTGAGTATGACTATGACTGGATCTCTTTTACAGTGAATTACAATGTTTAGCCAGTCCTTGATCTTTAGAGGTGCTCTGCATTTCTGTTTTGCGGTCTCAGAAAGGGCTAGCGAGATACCATCTTGTTATATCCTATTATGATTGTTTTGAGAAAGTGTTGTCATCCGAGATTTATTATTATTGCTCGCTAGTTGATTATGCCATTGATATGAGTAAAGATGAGACCTAAGTGTTATTGTGAATATGGTTGGTTCATAATCTTTGCTGAAAACTTGAATGCTGGCTTTACATATTTACAACAACAAGAGCAAACAGAGTTTGTAAAAGCTTTTCTTTATCACTTTCAGTTTACCAACTTAATTGCTTGAGGACAAGCAAAGGTTTAAGCTTGGGGAGTTGATATGTCTCCAACGTATCTACTTTTCCAAACACTTTTGCCCTTGTTTTGGACTCTAACTTACATGATTTGAATGGAACTAACCCGGACTGATGCTCTTTTCAGCAGAATTGTCATGGTGTTATTTTTGTGCAGAAATAAAAGTTCTCGGAATGACCTGAAACTTCACGGAGAATATTTTTGGAATATATAAAAAATACTGGCGAAAGAATCAACACCGGGGGGCCCACACCCTGTCCACGAGGGTGGAGGGCGCGCCCACCCCCTGGGCGCGCCCCCTGCCTCGTGGGCCCCTTGGAGCTCCACCGACCTCAACTTGAACTCTATATACTCACGTTCGGGGAGAAAAAAAATCAGAGAGAAGGATTCATCGCGTTTTACGATATGGAGGCGCCGCCAAGCCCTAATCTCTCTCATGAGGGCTGATCTGGAGTCCGTTCGGGGCTCCAGAGATGGGAATCCGTCGTCGTCGTCATCATCGACCTTCCTCCATCACCAATTTCATGATGCTCACCGCCGTGCGTGAGTAATTCCATCGTAGGCTTGCTGGACGGTGATGGGTTGGATGATATTTATCATGTAATCGAGTTAGTTTTGTTAGGGTTTAATCCCTAGTATCCATTGTGTTCTGAGATTGATGTTGCCATGACTTTGCTATGCTTAATGCTTGTCACTAGGGTCCGAGTGTCATGATTTCAGATCTGAACCTATTATGTTTTCATGAATATATGTGAGTTCTTGATCCTATCTTGCAAGTCAATAGTCACCTACTATGTGTTATGATTCGGTAACCCCGAAGTGACAATAATCGGGACCACTCCCGGTGATGACCGTATTTTGAGGAGTTCATGTATTCACTAAGTGTTAAAGCTTTTGTCCGGTACTCTATTAAAAGGAGGCCTTAATATCCCTTAGTTTCCAATAGGACCCCGCTGCCACGGGAGGGTAGGACAAAAGATGTCATGCAAGTTCTTTTCCATAAGCACGTATGACTATATTCGGAATACATGCCTACATTACATTGATGAATTGGAGCTAGTTCTATTTCATCCTATGTTATAAGTGTTGCATGAGGAATCGCATCCGACATAATTATCCATCACTGATCCAATGCCTACGAGCTTTTCACATATTGATCTTTGCTTAGTTACTTTACCATTGCCACTCTTACAATTACTACAAAACTGCTACTGTTACTTTTGCCACCGTTACCGTTACTTCCATATTACTTTGCTACTAAATACTTTGCTGCAGATTTTAAGTTTTCCAGGTGTGGTTGAATTGACAACTCAACTGCTAATACTTGAGAATATTCTTTGGCTCCCCTTGTGTCGAATCAATAAATTTGGGTTGAATACTCTACCCTGGAAAACTGTTGCGATCCCCTATACTTGTGGGTTATCAAAGGTCCCGGTGGACAAGCCGCCGTCCTATGGACGTGTGCACAACATCGGAGATGGCGCCTCATGAAACACGTGCTACCCCGAGGAGCCAGAGGAAAGAAAGAAGAGACGGTCGGTCATCACTCAACAAAGCATCGACGAGAAGGTCGCGATTGCGGTCAATAAGACCAAAGCTGAGACCAAAGAAGAGTTGCTCGGGGCCACTGACGCGGTGGTCAGCTCGATTCCGGCACTTTTCGAATTCACGAAGAACAATCCAAATGCACGGCCGGAGGACTTTCCCATTCCCAGCTTTGTCGGGAGCAATTCGGCGAACACCACAGCACCAACACCTTCTCAAGCAACCGCAAAAGGCCCCGCTCCTGTTCATAGCAGCCCGAGCTCCGTCTCTTGCATGCTCGTTGGGCCTTCATCGCTGGCTGAGCTTGACGGCCTCACGGTAATTATGCGCCATACCATTTTCACCAGCATGTCCATAGTCTTCCGTTTCAGTTGCCTTTCGGATGTTTGACGTCGCAGACATGTCTCCTTCGTAGGAAGACGACCCCCCGTCCACCCTACTCCACGGCATCAAGGGCCAGAAGGTGGCCGTGGGAAAGGCAACGATCGTGAAGCCGAAGGACCGCATGTTCCACAACCGAGAGATGCCCGATGGCGTCTTCAAGGTTAACATGGCCCGTGTCTTAGCGGGCTTCGAGGATTTCCTCCTCCAGTACCAGTCGATGACGTTGAGACCCCTAAGATGATTGGCGCATGCAAGAGCTGGTTCTTGCCTTGCTCGAAGTCTCTTCTTCGTCTCGAGGCGCCCAGTATCACGCCAACGCCACCTTCTCAAGAAGGTATGAACACCACACCACCTACCACATTACATGTACCTGTTGTGGCGAGTGATAGTGGACGACGCGAGGGAGAACCTCTGTTAGTGCCAGATGATGTAGCCCCCGTTGTTAAAGAAGCAAATGTTGATGATGACATTGAGGATGTTGTTGATGACCCAGACAAGTATTTCAATACCGCCTATGATGATGGAGGTTTGATGGCTCAGGACGGCGAAGACTCAGTCTATGAGCATGGAGATGATGACTTGATGCTGCTTGATTTGCCGGAGCCGGAACGTCCTAAGGTGGAATGCAAAAAGTCTCTCTTCAAGCGACCCTCGCGGGAGACGCCTCCAGATGCCGCCTGTACCCAACAACCCCCCGAGGCCCGTCCATTGATTAGCCTGACGACACTGGGGGTGGTGGTTAGGGAAGGTATGGTGGGCTCACTATCGCCACCCGCCAAGAAGCAAAGGCGAAGACTGGACAAGAAAGGTCCTAAAGGCGCCAAAGCTTCTTCAAGTTGCCAGCGGCCTCTGAAGCCCAGGGTGGTAGACAGAATACTTGTCCAAGGTGCGAAGCGCTTCAATGTCGCCTGCGAGCCGATCCTACATGCCGAAGTGCTACAACACCTACTGAAGAATGATCTAAGGAGACTGCATGAAGATGTGCTGGCCAGAGAGAAAAGCCTTCTAGTCGCGGAAAAACCAGGATACCCGCTTTACGCGGCTCAGGTGCCGAGTGGGAAGTTGTACGTCGAGAGATGGCCCGCGAATAAGTTCATCCTGCGATTTGACTACATCTATGACATGTTCCACATGACCAAGCTAGATTTCCAGTTCATCCGCATGCATGCGCTGTATCTGAACTACTTCATCAGGGTCAAGAACATCAAATATATCTGCGTTGCGGACCCGGTCTATATGCACGAGAGCTTCTTGACAGTTTGCAAAGAGCACCGTGACTATGCGAGCAAGTACCTCGGCGAATTCATGATCGCTAATAAGGACAAGGAAGTGATTCTCTTGCCCAGGTGCACAGGTACCCGGGTGCTAGCCACAGAGGGTTCGACAGCAGAGCCGAAGCGGAAAGTAGTTACTTGAGGTGGACACTCCAACATGAGTAGGGGCGGGACCGCTGGTACTACATAGTCACGCTCATGCTCATGCTGATCGCTCTCCTCTTCTACATCATGGTTTAGATAGAGATGATGAAACTTGTGTGTGTGCCATGACCATGCAGTTGCACTTATTCGAGACATGACCTGATCGCACTTGTGTATCGCTATTTTCGAGATGTGATGATATTTGTGTTGAATGATGATGATGATGGTATGATGAGACTACTGTATGTCTATGATATGATGAGAATAGTGTATGTTTAGTATGATCTGATGAAACTATTGTATATAGCCTATATAAATACCGCAAAAATACCGCACAAATACGTAGAGGGGTGCGAATCGATGAAAGCAGGAATGTTAGCAGTAGCGCTGTAAAGCACCTAGCAGTAGCGCAGGCTTAGCAGCATTGCTTCATATGAACAAGCGCTACAGATTAGCGCAGGCTTAGCAGCATTGCTTCATATGAACAAGCGCTACTGATAACTATCTGTAGCACTTGTTCATATGAAGCAATGCTGCTAAGCCTGCGCTACTACTAGGTGCTTTACAGCGCTACAGATAGTTATCAGTAGCGCTGCTGAAGGAAGCGCTATTGCTAACAATACTTATCAGTAGCGCTGCCTATACCAGCGCTACTGCTACAACTTAGCTGTAGCGCGGTAGCAGTAGCGCTGGACCCAGCACTACTGCTATGCATATTTCAAGTGCAACTACTAGGGTTTTCCCTAGTAGTGAAGTGAAAGGCAATAATGACGATATTCGATGAACTGGCCGTGGAAGAGAGAAATGGGTATGAACTCGACTTGCTCTGTTTAACCTAGTATCCAGGATTCAACCCATTATGATTAACCTAGTATCCATGATTCAGCCCATTATGATTAAATATGTGTGCAATGAGAATTAGAGATTATAGTTTCTCATGCCATGCATAAGTAGTTAGGAGTGGATAATGATTTATCTTGTATATCAACATTGCGTTAAAATGATTATGATGTAGTATGATGATATGGTATCCTCCTCTGAATCTTCGAGTGGCTTGACTTGGCACATATGTTCATGCATGTAATTGAATCAAAACCAACATAGCCTCTATGATATTTATGTTCATGGTGTTCATATCCTACTCATGCTAGTGTCCAATGTTACTTATGCATAAAGCATGTTTATGACTGTTGTTGCTCTATAGCTGCCCGCTTCTCAATCTAATTGCTAGCCTTCGCCTGTACTAAGTGGGAACTCTGCTTGTACATCAAAAACCTTGAACCCAAAGTTATTCCAGATGAGCCCACCATACCTACCTATATGCAGTATTACCCTACCGTCCTAACTAAATTTGCATGTGCCACCTCTAAAAAATTCAAAGAAATATCCTTTTTGTGTGCCTGGATCGTTCATGCAACGACAGGAGGTGGTCGGTATCTTCCATGCTAAGTGGGTTATTCTCAGGTCGAGTGTTTATTCACTCGACAATGCACGAGAAAAAGGGCGGCAATAGGGATGCCCAGTCCCAAACTACAAACAGAAAAAGTGTTAATCTCTCAAATAATCAATCAAAAACTCGCAATGGAGTCAAAACCTTTACTTTTATCGCTTGGGAACCGCCCTAGCATGCTTAGCATGGAAGATATTGATAACTGATGGTCGTGAAGTAAATGAGAAGGGTGCATGTCTCAAAATATCATTTACCTCTATTTTAAAACTTGAGCTCTGGCACCTCTGCAAATCACTGCTTCCCTCTGCGAAGGGACTATCTATTTACTTTTATGTTGTGTCATCACCTTCTAAAACAAGCGCTAGAACCAGATAGCACAGCTGTCATGACTTATGCATTGTGTGTAGCTAATGTTGGGTGCATCATGACTTGATCTTTTCTACCATGAATTACAATGTTTAGTCGCTACTTGAACTTTGGAGGTGCTCTGCATTTATGTTTTGTGGTCTCAGAAAGGGCAAGCGAGATATCACTATTGTCATATTATATCATGGTTCTTTTGACAATGTGTTGCCATTCGAGATACCTTATTATTGCTCGCTAGCTGATTATGTCATTGATATGAGTTAATATAATTTCGAGGAGTTATTGTCGGCATGGTTAGTTATAATGTTGGCTGAAAACCTAGGTGTTGTTTAAAGCTTATTTATGCAAACAAGAGCAAAAGAGTTAGTAGAAGTTTTTCTTTTTCACTTTCAGTTTATCAACTAAATTGCTTGAGGACAAGCAAAGGTTAAAGCTTGGGGGAGTTGATACGTCTCCAACGTATCTACCTTTCCTAACGCTTTTCCTCTTGTTTTGGAATCTAATTTGCATGATTTGAATGAAACTAACCCCGGACTGACGCTGTTTTCAGCAGAACTACCATGGTGTTGTTTTTGTACAGAAATAAAAGTTCTCGGAATGGAACGAAACTTTGCGAGGAATTTTATATAATAAATAAGAATTTCTGGAGCCAAGACCTACCGGAGAGGGGCACCTGGGTGGGCACAACCCACCAGGGCGCGCCCCCTGTCCTGGCGCGCCCAGGTGGGTTGTCCCCACCTGGTGGCCCCGCCGACCCTGAAACCCATGCTATAAAATCACATTATTCCAGAAAAAATTAGGGAGAAAGAATTATCGCGATCCAGGAAACGAAGCCGCCGTCACCTCCTAGTCTTCATCGGGAGGCCAGATCTGGAGTCTGTTTGGGGCTCCGGAGAGGGGGGTCTTTGTTCTTCATCATCACCAACCCTTCTCCATCGCCAATTCCATGATGCTCCCACTGGGAGTGAGTAATTCCTTCGTAGGCTCGCTGGTTGGTGAGGAGTTGGATGAGATTCATCATGTAATCGAGTTAGTTTTGTTAGGGCTTGATCCCTAGTATGCACTATGTTCTAAGATTGATGTTGCTATGATTTTGCCATGCTTAATGCTTGTCACTTTGGGCCCGGGTGCCATGAAATCAGATCTTAACCACATATGTTATCATCATTATATTTATGTTTTAGATCTGATCTTGCAAGTTATAGTCACCTACTACGTGTTATGATCCGGCAACCCCGGAGTGACAATAGTCGGGACCACTCCCGGTGATGACCGTAGTTTGAGGAGTCCATGTATTCGCTATGTGTTAATGCTTTGTTCCGGTTCTCTATTAAAAGGAGGCCTTAATATCCCTTAGTTTCCAATATGGACCCCACTGCCACAGGAGGGTAGGACAGAAGATGTCATGCAAGTTCTTTCCATAAGCATGTATGATTATTTACGGAATACATGCCTACATTATATTGACGAATTTGAGCTAGTGTTGTATCGCCCTAGGTTATAATTGTCTCATGATGAATATCATCCAACAAGTCACCGATCCAATGCCTACAAATTTATCCTATATTGTTTTTGCTAAGTTACTACTACTGTCATCACTATTACACTTGCTACCAAATTACTGCTATCACTGTTACCGTTACCGTTGCTACTGTCACTACTATCAAAACTATCATACTCCCTCCATTCCTTTATTTAAGGTGTATTATTTTTAGCACGGTGACAAAAGCACATAATTATAGACTAGATAGGACAAAATTACCCTTGTCTAAATCATAGATTAGCTGCAAGTAAATCATTTAGGCTAGGAAAGGAAGAGATACACACAATCGGGAGAGAGATAGTTTCCTTTTCTTTGTCTACAAGGAGAGATACATGCAATCAGGGAAGAGATACTTTCCTTTTTCTAGAGGGCCAAGATTGGAATTACGAGGAATTAGAACAAATGCACCTTACATTGTGGAATTTTATCAAAAAACAAATACACCTTATATAAAGGAACGGAGGGAGTATTACTTTCCTATTGATTACTTGCTGCAGATAATTAATCTCCAAGTGTGGTTGAATTGACAACTCAGTTGCTAATACCTTAAAATATTCTTTGGCTCCCCTTGTGTCGAATCTATAAATTTGGGTTGAATACACTACCCTCGAAAATTGTTGCGATCCCCTATACTTGTGGGTTATCACTCACTAGAAGGCTCGTGGTTCCGAGAGGGAACAATGCATGTTTGATGATTAACGGGAGATAGCTTCCTCTTATGACCTTCCAATTTTGTCTATGTTTAACGTGCACTACTACAACTCTCATGTGAAAATTTGGAAAATTTTATGGGTCATTTGACCTTTTAAAGACATTTAAGTGATTTTCTAGCCATTTAATGATCGTAATTCAAATTTGAACTACATCTACATGCAACGGCTAACCATAACGGTTTGAAAAATCATATTTGTGCACTTGTGTGCCAGTTAATTCCATGTGCAGTAAATTAGAAGGAATTTTTGAACATATTTGTCTCACGGCATGGACACATGCATGGAGTGCCATGGCATTTTAATTCCAAAAAATAAAAAAATGATCATAGAAACATGAAACCTTGCTTGATGTAATGTCATGCGACCAAGATGATGTGGTAAAAAAAGTGGCCTGTTTGACGAAAGTTTGGACACAGACCCCTCGCAAACCTGAGCAACTCACGAGAAGGCTCGTGGTTCCGAGACGGAACAATGCATGTTTGATGACGAACGGGAGATAGCTTCCTCTTACGGCCTTCAAATTTTTTCTACGTTTAACGTTCTCTACTACAACAGTCATGTGAAAATTTGGAAAATTCTAGGGGTCATTTGACCTTTTGAAGACATTTAAGTGATTTTCTAGCCATTTAATAACCGTAATTCAAATTTGAAATACATCTACATGCAACGGGTAACCATAACGGTTTGACAAATCATATTTTTGTGTACTTGTGTGTGGGTTAAAAAATCATCAGACGATGTAAATATCTGGTGTTCAAAAAATAAAATGTAAAGGTCTGGCAAGACAACTGGCCCCCACACGATTGACACTCTTTCACGCCTCGAGGTTTGGTAGGTGAGTGGCGGGGGTTATTAATCAGACACGGTTCTGTTTTTGAAATCGTCAGCTATTAAGTTCACACACGGATTTTGCTACAGGAATCGTGTGTAATTCAAACAACAGTACTCGTAAATTCCGGCGACCGACGTGTGTACACTTCCCGTCTATCTGGATTCCGGCCACCAATAAATACTACCTTGCTCAAGTCGTCCCGCCTCCATTCTCATCTACATCCTCCCCTCGCTCCCGCTCTCTCTCTCTCTCTCCCTCAAATCTCTGCCATGGCACCGCTGGTCTACCCACACGCCGACAAGGAGTCGCCACCCCCTGAGGACGCTCACTCGAAGAGCAGCAATGAGGACCCCTACGCGCCGCCGGATGAGGTTGCGCCGGACCCCCCAACTTTGGATTGGTTTTGGGGCCAGTACAATATTTGTCCGTGGAAGTCGCTGCCGCCGGCTCAGAAAGCCAGGCAAGTGGCGTTCAAGAAGGAGATGGCGGAGGAGGAAGCCAGGTACTAGGCAGCCTGTCTAGCCCGTGATGCCGCTTGGAAAAAGGAGGCGGTGGAGCTTTGGGGCATGTGCGTCATCGTGCGGAGGAGGTGTACGAAGATGGGTACTTCGCGAGGAAGGTCAAAGGCGCTAAGCGCCTCATCATTGTGTGGAGGTGAGCCAATAAGCTCTAGTGTGCCACCGAAGCGGAGCTTCGGTGTGCGCCCAACGAAATGGCAAGATCATTAGCGCTCGTCCGCCAGCAAGAGGCAGATTGGTACATCAAGCGCTGCAAGGCGGAGGAGGCGGAGTACTGCCTCTTTGATGGAAGGAGACCGCGCACCAGGGAGCTGCTGGCGAGGGGCTGCCGGAATACTGCCCCAGGAGGGATTATTAGTTTTAGTATTGTTCGTTTTCAATTTTATGCATTGTACCTAGTAGTTAAGTATCATCACGTATATGTGATGATATTATATATATTTTGTGATGAACGAATGAACAATTAATACATATATATTATATGAATTCCATTTTCTATCTGTTTTTGTGTACTAATTTGAATCTAGCTATTATCATCCCCATATACAGAATGGAAAGCGTATACACACACATTGAAACAAAACATATAAGAACAAAATACATAGTACACACATTGAAACAGAGCAATAAATAGAGCAATACTATGATTGCTGTGAATACATAGGTATCCACGTCAAAATGACTCAACAAAATAAAACGCGTCCATGAGACCATGACCAACGGCCCTTACCTACAGTAGCTCTTGGCTCTGCCTGAACTCGTGCAGGCGTTCGTCCAAGCGGTCAAGACACTCGCGGTACATCTGGAGCACAATCTCGAGCTCCAAGTTGGCTCTTTCATCGGAGATCACCAGCTCGAGGATGCGACGGCCATGTTCCTCTACTGCGCCCAGGTGGACACCTGGGCCAAGGAGGTGGTCGAGCCTACCAACCAGTGCGTTGGCATCGAGCGGGCCGCAGACAAGGCGAACGGCGTGGGGCCGTCCGGTGCAAGTACAGCGCGCCATCCTCTGATGCAAGTACGGTGCAGAGGGCCTCTGCCCACTCCTGGCGAGGAACGGGGGCACTGACGGGACGTGTACCCAGCTGCGACACCCTGTCGAGATCAGGCAAGCCTCAATGGATACGCTCTTGATGTGCGCCGCCTCTGCCATCAACCTCGTCGACGAGGAAACCGGTGAGGAAATGGCGGGAAACAGTGAGGTGTTCATAAGTGGCCATCAATTAATGGAAACTTAGCATAGAAGGAACATCGAGCTAGCACAAGTTGATGATGATCAGATGATCGTTTATCCTATTTAATTATGCATGTAATAGTTTACTTTGGTGTGTGGAAATGTCATGTGTGTACTAGCCACCTATGTAATTGGATGTTTGCCGCGTATTACACACATCTTGTTTATGTGAAACTTCTCTGTTCTCTTGGCTCAACACAAACAGTTTATCGGAATGAACTGTATACCCTCCATTGCACACACCTTGATCTAGCTGAACAGTTTCTGTTGCGTTGCCTAATCGAAAACAGTTCATCTGAGTGAACCGTATGTGGTATATCACACACACCTTGATCTGGCTGACCATTTCTTTTTTGTTGCCTAATCACAAACAGTACATGCGAGGAACTGTATGCCCTATATCGCACATGCCTTCATCTGGCTACCCGTTTCTTTTGTTTTACCACATCGCAAACAGTTAATTGAACTGAACCGTATGCCCCTCATCACACAAGCAACTAAAATCTAAACCGTGTTTGATGTATCCTTCATCGCAAATGTTTTGCATCTTTTTTGATGGTTTTTTACATCACCGTTTGCGATTAATGCATCACACACATTTTCGTTAAAGGGTCTCTGATCGTAGTGTCGCGTTAGCAGCATCCTGCAGTAGTGTTGACCGAAAAAAACAACTACTCTTGTACATTTTTGTGTAGATGGGATCTGCCAATTTTCTCTTTTCTCGCACATGACTATTTTACGCGCTTCGTCTGTGTTTCAAGTTTCACAGCAAAATTTTCATTAGGCGCATGATTTCAGAATTTATTCCTCCCACCACATCCCCACCCATTAACTTTCCTCAGCATCTCCCACCTCTCCCTCCCCCTACCGACATCTCAAACCGCCACCGCCACAACCACAGCTTCAACCACATCTATGTTCTGCCCGAGCATCATCGATCCAGTCGGGTAAACCACCGATCTCTATCACGGCCCTGGTCTGATTGCTTAAATGGCGCCTGCAAAACATCCTCATGCCTCCAAATCACCATCGCCCTACCTCCAAAGCATCACCGCGCAAGCCCAACCGCATAGCATGTGGAGGTCGAGGAGCAGATGGCGGTCGATGGCGCGATGGCCAATATGCGTGTTGACCTGAAGAAACACCTCGCCTCCGCCGCCGCCGACTTCGTGCAGGCTCTGGCCCAGATGAAGTGCCCCATCGACTACCCCCAGGACTTACCAGGTATGATCTGACCAGCTCAATCATACCAATACCACTTGAAATGGCTATGTTTTGTACGGTTGATGTATTAAGCATGTTTGTGCCTTGTTTATTTCAGTACTCCACACCGTGTGATGTTCAAGTATTAACTGTCTAGATCAATTTCACCAATACCAGCAACAAACATACAATACATGACTCAGGATATCACTAGAGATGTTGCCCATTTGCTCTTTTTGGTGGATTCTAACCCTATTGTACTTAACATGTCTCACTACAGGAATGGGCTTCTTTGCCGTCCGCCAAGGCAGGCCGCAAAGGCACCGAAAGCAGATGGCAAAGCTCTTTGCCGTCTGCCACCGACAACAAAGGTGCCCGGTAAAGAACCTAAAGGGAAACAAGTTCTTTGATGTCTGCTTCCTCAAAGCGGACGACAAAGAACCTTTGTCGTTGGTGGCAGACGTCAAAGAACATGGACAGCAAAAACCCGGCATTAGCCATGTCAGGTGGCTAACGCGAGGCTTTCCCGTCCGCTAGCGGATGACAAACATGCCCTGCCCTTTGCCATCTACTATATGACGTCAGCCACGCGTCATGCCCCCAAGCCTTTGTCGTCCGCCACAGATGACAAACCTCTCCATCCTTGGCATCGGCCACATAAGGCAAAGTAACCAAATGGGTCAGCTCCCAGGTTGCTTCCACATGGCCTCTTTGCAGTCTGTGGAAGACGACAAAGGCCCCTTTGCCATCGGTGGCAGACGACAAAGTGCCTGTATTGTTTCTATATTTTCCGTTTTCTGTTATATCCCTGCATTTTCAAAAGATATATAAGATATACATAGTTTCAACCTCAAACATAGCCCATGTATCAAACATCTAGCAGTCCATCAATGCAACAGAACACATAGGGTATTAAAAGATCTAATACAACATAGTTTCACGGAGTTCATCCATATATACATCCATAGTTTCACATTGTGCATCAATACAAATGAAAAGAAGAACTAAACACTAGTAGTCCATCAGTGCTGCTTCCATGAAATGAATCAAACCTGCAAAAATGGGAGTAAGAAAGTTAGAATAAGAAGAAGAATAGAAGAAGAAGAAGAACAACAACAACAAGAAGAAGAAGACTAGAAGAAGAAGAAGAAGAAGACACGACAAAAAAAAGACACATCCGTGTCATTTTGGGCCGAACGTTTTTTTTCCTGTCATGCTTATGACACTTCTATGACGATAATTGTGACAAAACCCGGTATCATTGTAGATGTGGTGGGCTCCTACTTCTATGACAAAAAATCATGACAGAAAATGGCCTTTTCCTCCTAGGCGGGCCGGAGACGCAGCTGCATGACATTCTTTGGGCCGTCCATGCGGAAAAACAGTGGTAGAAGCGAGGGCGAGGAAAATATTGGCGTGTTCCCGGTTACAGTGGGTGGTCGGGGCCGACCGATGCACGGAGGAATTGCGCCTTTCTCTCGTACACGTACGCGCATGGGTGCGAGGCATTGGGCTCTAAGTGAACCCGAGCGAGGCGTTCGCCTACTGAACCCGAGCGATTGCACTGAAGGCTACGCGTTACTGAACCCGAGCGATCAATCGATCTGGCTGTTAACTGAACCCGATCGAGCGATTCCTTCGCTATTGCTGCTAACTACAGCCGATCAAACCTACTGCCTCTTGATGAACAATGAACATTGTTAGGGGTTGGATGAACAGTTCCTGGTGGGGGTTGGATGAACAGGACCCCATGGTAGTAGAGGTCGTTGCCGCTGGATGAACAGGACGCTGATCGAGCCGGTTGGGGCTGGTTGAACAGTAGCCGGTGGAGGGCTGGACGAACATGAGCCCGTGGAGGGGTGGTTGAACAGGACACCGTGGAGAGGGCTGGTTGAACATTAGTCGGTGGAGGAGTAGTGGAGGCTGGATGAACAGGAGCCCATGGATGAACTATAGCTGGTGGAGGCAGGAATGAGACGTCGTGGATGAACAGCCGTAGGTGGAGGCTGGAGGAGGTCGACGGTGGATGAACAGTAGCCTGTGGAGGCTGGAGCGATGCAGTAGATGGTGGTAGAATAGTAGCCCATGGAGTCCCCTTTTGTGGTACGCCACACCCCTCCCGACGAATAGGACCCCCGTTTCGACCGTAGGAGGTCGAAGAGAAGTCCGTTTCCTCTGTTTTGTTGTACGCCACACCCCTCTCGGTTAATAGGACCCCGTTTCGACTTTAGGAGGTCGAAGAGAAGTCCGTTTCCTCCATTTTGCGGTACGCCAGACCCCTCCCAGTGAATATGATTCCGTTTCGACCATAGGCGGTCGAACACAAGGTCGTTTCCTCCGTTCTGGGGTACGCCAGGCCTCGTTTCGGCTGTTGTGTCCAAGCCGGTTGGCTCCCGATGAACACGACGCCTTCTGTTGCCTCCCGATGAACATGACGGTGCAGTTTCTCCATTCCGACCCATCCGGTTGGCTGCCGATGAACAGGACGCCGTCACTGCTCTCCGCTGCCTCTCCATGTCCATGATCCCTAGCCGTACGTATGCGCGAGTAGGCGTTCGAGACCCCGCCCATATGTACATACGTGGTTGTATTTACTTTCTTGCACCCTGGCTGTACGTACGTGTACATGATATTGACGGGACTATGTGACATGCTACGTCTGCGCCTCTACTACGACACGTGCCCTTCCTTACACGGCCACGGTTCATCGCTGCAGCCTGCAGACAGACCAATCGACTAGAATGTACGTACACGTCCGCGACCAGAATGACAACGCTACATACGCTTCGACTAGGTGGGTCCCGACTGTCAGGGAGGATAAGGAGGCACTTCCTTGCGTGCAAAGATATAGCTGGTGGGTCCTAGCTGTACAGGGGAGAATCATTTTTTGCCCGTAATATGGATGCACTTCCTTGCGTGCGAAGATGTAGGTGCTGGGTCCCAGCAGTCAGGGGGGAAACGTTTTTTGTTCGCGAAATGCGGTGGCTCGTCCGATGGGTCCCTGCTGTCAGGTGGAGGAATCATTATTTTGCGCGTAATATGGAGGAGGCATTTCCTTGCTGCGGCCGTGGACCCAGCTGTCAGACTCCCCACGTACAATACTCTTCCAATGGAAGTCGTTCGTTGACCAGATTGACCACGCCGCGCCGAGAGCACTAGGGCGGTGGACGACGGCGAGGCCTAGGAAGGGAACGACGGGGAGCCAGGGAAGACACGGCAGTGGATGCCCACGCGGAGGGGAGTACGTGGGTTGACTGCTTCGGCTGCGGTGTGAGGCTGCCCTCGCCGAAGAATAACATGAGGTGTGGGTGAGTGTAGAGGGATGGCAAGGCCAGTGGTGGCAGCACAGCCAGACACCGGAGGCAGGAGCAGGCGGCACGGCCGACGCTTGTTTGGGCGGCTGGAGCTAGAAGGCCAGAGGTTGAAGAAGCACTACGGTCGTTGGATGGACATCGTACGGTTACTGCAGCTAGAATCGTTCATATAGACTAAGTTGGCAAAGCCCTCCATCCCCGTCATCTTAGTAGGCCCACAAGTCAGCCTCCCATATGGTGGGTCCCAGCTAGTAGGGGGAGTATTCATTTTTTTGTGCGTAATAAGGAAGCACTTCCTTGCGTGCGGAGATATAGCTAGTGGGTCCGAGCTGTCAGCGGCGGGACGTTTTTTTCGCGAAATACAGAGGCCCTTTCGGTTGGTCCTAGATGTTAGGTGGAGGAATCATTATTTTGCATGTAATAAGGAGGCATCAACTTTTGTGCGGCCAGGGACCCAGCTGCCAGCCTCTCCATGTACAGTCCACGTCCGATGGATGTCGTTCATTGACCATGTTGACCACGCCACGCCGAGAGCACCAGGGCGGTGGACGACGATGAGGCCTAGGAAGGGGACGACACGGAGCCGGGGAAGACGCGGCAGTGGATGCCCACACGGAGAGGAGTATGAGGGTTCACTGGTTTGGCTGCGGTGTGAGGCTGCCGTCACCGCAGAATAACAGGGGGTGTGGGTGAGTAGAGGGATGGCCTGGCCAGCGGTGGGAGTAGTAGGGGTGGTGAGGCCTCTACGCCAGCATAGCCGACCACGGGAGGCAGGAGCAGGCGGCACGACCGGTGCTGCTTTCGGCGGCCGGAGCAAGAAGACCAGAGGTTGAAGAAGCACGACGGCCATTGGATGGACATCGTACGGTCACTGCAGCTAGAATCGTTTATAATGACTAAGTTGACAAAGCCCTTGGTACGCTTCAACTTAGTAGGCCCATAGGTCAGCCTGCAAAATGGTGTGCCCGAGATGTCAGGGGGAGGAATCATTTTTTTGGGTGGTTGAAGCTAGAATATCAGAGATTGAAGAAGAAGCACGACATCCGTTGGATGGACATCCAACGGCCACTGCTACTAGATCCGTGTGTTGACTATAAGTTGACAAAGCCTTGCATATGCGTCAACTTACTTTTTTTAGGGGACGCGTAAACTTAGTAGGCCCACAAGTGTGTGGCAGAGAACTAATAGCCCATTTGCGATTTGTAAGAATGTACAACCCATTTTTGAATTCTAATAGAATTTACTACAACCCATTTACATTTTGTTAAAAGTACAACCCATTTTCTAGCAAGGACAACGATTAATAATTTCAACCAACCGTTCAAAACAGAATTAAAAAAATCCGACATTTTGATGGGATCCGAAATATTTTTATCCTGAAATTTCTAGTCAGATTAAATACAATTTCAATATAAATTTGTATTACATAAAAATCCAATGAAACATTGCGCGCGCAACAATTAATGAAATTAAAAATTTTCAAAATCCAAAAATAATATTTTATAAACTAATTACATGTTTGGTGCATTTTTTATAGTTACTGCCCAGTTTTTGTAATTACTTCCCACTTAATATTTATTAAAGCCCATTTTCCTGTTAAGCCTAATGCATCCCTCCTAGGAAATGTTTGCAGCCTAGCAGGATGGAGAATAAAAAGTTGACCTCCTAGGAATTGCTTCGGAGCGAGTCAAGATAGCAAGTGAAACCAAGAAGCCATGTTGTGAGTATTGATCCGGAATGGCAGCGGTGCATACAAACTTGAGAACTTGACTGACAATAAATGACCAATGGAAAACTACAGACACCACAATTTCATGCACCGGTAGTGCTTTTCTACGTCCAGATACTTAAGTGAAGTTCTATTATTACTCGATTAACTTAAGTTCTTAACAGCCCAAAGGAGGACAATGGAAATTCCTGGAGTCAGAGCAAACCTACTGAAGCACATTGCAGTTTAGATCTTCAGTGCCATCCGTGTGGAGACTCACGGTATTAACTCAAGTTCTTAACAACTGAAAAGGAGGACAACGGAAATTCTTGGAGTCAGAGCAAAGCTATTGAAGCACATTGTAGTTTAGGTATTCAATGCCATGGGTGTGGAGACTGATGGCAAACTGACTTGGAGAACTATTGTGATCTGTACTTTTGGCTTGTTTACCGTTTTTCTTTTGCAAGGCTGATTGTGATCTGTATTAAGTGATTTTCAGACACCTGTAGGGAGGTGACTAGGTGCTGTGTTTGGTCAATAATGAAACATGAAATCTTTAGATGGCTTGGTTTATTTAGTACTACACTGGCAGGTGTCATTTTTTATCACAAAGAATGTCTTGGGACAACAAATAACTTAAGAGCACTAGCACTTTGTCACAACATTTTGAAAGTCCACAAAATGTTTTGTAAATAGTCTATAAAATATAGTTTAGCCAGTACAAAACACTATTTGGATCTTCAAGCCACGTAACTACAGATTTTTTTCATAAATTTACAGCTTACACCTCTATCATAAGCCCACCAAGGAAGCAGTATCATGTAGCTTACTTTCAAAAGGAATCACTGAGTCATTTATATTCTCAAATGGAAAGATTATGGGACCAAATGGATCAACCTTGTGGAGATGATTTCTGATTCATCAACGGTTAACCATATGGATCGACCTGATGAAAATTACTTCTGATCCCCATTTTCAATTTGTCCGAGCAATAAGGATGTGAACTATAGACCATTCCAAATAAAGCAATCTAATTCATTTTCAATTAAATTAAACATCAGTCCAGTTGTTGTAAATTCAAAATTCTTATGTAAAGCATTATCTCTAGATGTAACCCCTTTCTGGACGATGGATTTTAATACATGTCTTTTCTTGACTGTCGGTAATGAAAATTCAGAGAAGTCATGGTAAAAACTTGTTGTTAGGTCTGTGAGGGTAACATACACCACTTGTACTACTTTCAGTTTTACTATATATAATTTTATTGGACCAAACAGTTGATGACATATTTTACCATGTCAAGATTTATTTCGAGGCAAGCAAACAATTCACCAAACACTTAGACTGCATTGCGACTACCAGTGGGAAGTAAGGAGACGGAGGTGGAAGTATTGAACTTAGGAAAGAGAACCAATAGGAATATAGGCCTGAGATGCATAAATTAAGGAGGCCACTTTGAAGGGTTTAATGGTAAAAACCGTAGAGTATATGGGATTCAAGGGATTACCTACTGACGTGCCCAAGGCTGATGATGCCGGATGGAGGCCAGATGCGGGGAGGTGTCGCGACGGAACACGCCGCGGAGCTTCGGGTGAAGGATGTAATCGGCTTGGATGCATCTTGGTGACGGTGATAACAATGTGGGGATGAGCACGTTGTTGTTGGCGACAGTGAGGAGTGAGGACGATGGACGCCGACGGGGCTCCAACTACTGAGATTGCCGATGGAGGAGAACAGAGTCAGCGGTAGGCAGAGCTACCAGCGGAGGGCACCGCTTCTACTTCAGGCAGCCACCGCACGGGTTGCGTGAATGGGCGGCGCGCGCGGTGGGTGATGCCGCCATAGATTGGAATCAAGAGGTTGGAGAACCGGGAGGTGGGGAGGTGGGGGGATGGCGGCATGGGCAAATTATCTGGGCCTATATTGGAGCGCAAAAAAATTGGCGCGGGAAGTATTAGGCGGTAAAGAAATAAATTTGGAGCGCCAAATTTGTTAAGCGAAAATTGTGTAGGAATGCCAAATTTGATTAACAAAAATAATTTAGAAGCCCAAATTAACCATATATGAATAAATAGTATTTCAAGGTTTTGTTTTACTGAATCAAATCTGTATTCATTTTCTTTTTTAAAATGGATCAAACTTTATTCGATAATACACATATTCAATGTGATAGATCAAGGGGTGGAGTCATTGTTTCAAACAATAAGAGCATCTCTAGTAGACCCCATATAATGCCGACCCGCATAACGCGTTTACAGTTTGAGAAGATCTGTTTTGCGGGGTGAAATCATGTGCTGCAGAATAGAGCCTGTATATGAAACTGTATAATTTCTAAAAAGCTTTCGCTGAAAAAATTGCAACCACACTAATCATTCATAGTTCACCACAACATACTATAGAGATCATACATACTACATATGTACTACATTCTACCACTATGAGGGGATCTGCGGGCTCGTGGCGGCTACCAAAATGGACGAGATCACGGCGGCAACGCCGACGCGGTGGAGGAGCTCAGTCGTCGTTCAGTCTTCCTTGTCGGAGCTGACGAGGTCGATGTACATCTTCTTCTGCTCCTCACGAACGCGCCGCCACTCATCATCCTTATCCTTCGCGATGAGGTTGGTCGCGACCGCCTGCTTGAAAGGAGCTCTTGGATCTCCTCATCGTGGCGGCGGTGCTCCTCCTCCTCTTGCAAGCTCCGTGCAGCAATTGCGGCCGGGACTGCCTTGACATCGTCGCTGACGTAATCTTCAGGATCGATGACGCTTCGGCGCGGGATCTCCTCCGGCTCCCGCTTGACGGCGACGAGCTCGCCCTCCTCCATCTCCCTTTTCATGGGGAGAAGTGCCACGCCGGAAGGGCCCCCGGCGCTGGAGGTGAGCCACGCGACAGAGGAAGAACCCGCTGCCAGGAAGAGCCCACGGCCGAGGAAGAGCCCGCGGCCGAGGAGGGTATCCTCCCGTATAGGCGGTCGTACTTCTCCTTCTCGCGACGGAGGAGCCTTGCCGGCAGCTGGAGGCCTTGGTTGGTCCACTTCCTTGCCGCGCGCTTCCTCGAGCCGTCCGCGCGGACACACCGCTCGTGCTCGGGGTCGTCGCCCTGCCAAAGCTGCGACCGAAGCTCCACATACCTCCCCACATGACGGCTGGAGGCAGAACTGGGCTCACCGGTGGCGAGAAATGCGACAGAGGGAGTGGGGAATCGTGGGGAAACGCGGTGGTGGACGGCGGCTGGGGGATAGGGTTTTGACCCATATCTGCCCCGCAAACCCGTAGTTATATAGCTTCATTGGTAAGGTTTGCGGGCCGCGGTAAAAAAATTACGGGCCGGACGAGTATACGGGCTCTGTTCTGGCCAGAAAATTGGGTCGGGCCCGTATACTCGCCGGAATTATGCGGGTTCACGCGTTATACGAGGGAAAATCCTATACGTCGCTTACTGCGTCGAATTGTCGATGCTTCGCACAGGAAGGTGCGAGCTAGTGATCGACCGGGCCGGCCCATTTATAGCGCGAAGCAGGTTTTTGGGAAAATCATTTCCGGATTTTGAGAAACTTCTAGAATTTCCTAGCTTGTTTTTCCTTGTTTTAGGGACCTTCTAGCAGGTTCCCTGAACCGGTTTTCTGGTTTCTTTTTTGGTTTTTCTTTTTTTGGTTTTTTGTTTATTTTTCTTCTTTATTTTTTCTTCTCTTTGACTTTTCTGTTTCTTTTTTTCTTTTTCAATTTCGTTTTTTTGTTTCAATTTTTAGTTTCTTTTTTAGTGTTCATGCTTCAAAAATTGTTTGACAACCTAAAAAACCTTTGTGCTTTTAAAAAAGTTCATGTTTTCAAAACTTTGTTCATATCAAAAATGTTTGCATTTTTAAAAATTGTTTGTGAATTTCAAAAAATGTTTCCTTTTTAAAAAATTGTTCAGAATGTTTTTGTTCATTTTTCAAAATTTTAAATAATAACCAGGATTTCAAAAAATGTCCCTGTTTTCAAAAATTGTTCACAAATTCCAAAAAATGTTTTCTTTTTCTAATTTTTTTCACGTATTAAAAATTTGTTCGCATTTCTAATTTCTTTGGGATTTTCAAAATTGTTCTCCATTTCAAAATTTGTTCAAAATATTCAAAATATGTTCATGATTTTAGAAAATTGTTCCCGTTTTGTAACTTTGTTAAAAAAATTTGAAAAATGAGAAAAATATTTGAAAAATATATTCAGCATTTTGAAAAATGTTCTTGGTTTTTCTAAATTCAGATTACGAAAATTGTTTACATTTTTTTAGAAACAATACTTGGAATAGCAAAAAAATATGCGGCATTTTGAATTGGTCGAATATATTAAGAAATGTTTCTAAATTGTTTTTTCCAAAATCACAACCCTGATGTCTGTTCTTATAGAGTTTAGCGCCTTAATTTTCACAAGCACCTTTGTGGTGGAGTTGCAAGCTGGTCGTGGTCAGTACTGTGTTGTGAGTGCAGAAAACATAAACGGGTTTCGCGTCGATGGGCTGGCCCAGTCGTGCGTCGGCTGTGTGCGTCAAGCTCCTCTTTGACGCAGAATGCGTCATATAGGAGGTTTATTATACGAGGTCTGCTAGAGATGCTCTAAGGGTGATATCTTGAGCTGTGGTGTTGATGCAATGTCTATTTGCACAGAACTGAGTGGCTGCTTTTTTTAGGGAGCTGCGTATCTCCGGGGTAATTGGTTTTTAGTTTAACATAGTAGGAGAATATCAGACAAGTAATCTAATATACATTACATAGGAGAATATTATGCACCGGATAATTAAGGTTACAATAAAATAGAAAAGTATGATTATTCAAAGTTTAGTACAACTATTTTTAATAGCTACTATCCAAATTTACGAAATATATTATTCAAACTTTGCTTGAGTCTAAGATAAGAATAGAGCCTCACACTAAAACGCCTCACAATTTGTCTCTAAGTTAATTAAAATTATATACTTTTTTCAGAAAAGTCTAATTATAAAGAAAATTCTGTGGCGCTTTATTAATGTCTTAGGAAGCGTCTTTAGGTCCCCGGTGTTCATGGGCGTAGAGACGAATAAAATAGCGTCCCAGAAAAAGCGACCATACATGGTGTTTTTGTTGTAGTGTCATGTCACCAACGTCTACTAATACTCTGTAAAGCTTCTCGATCATTCCTTGTGTAATGTTGCGCAAACAGTGACTGCTTCTTTCTACAAAGTGGTAAGACCAACTGGACCCACTAATGCATCAGTTCGCCTTAGACACATTGGCTCCTTTTGTGCAGTTCAACTAAAATCAAAGTCAGAATAAAATCGAGCTTTAATTTTGATATCCCTGTAAGCAACAATTGGTATAAGGGAAACAATTACTGAGAGATAACGTTTGATGACTTGTACTCCCAGAAGAAAAACATCTACTGATATACCTTATCTTAATGGGAAACAAACCAGGAGAGTAGCAATTCTCAATCAGTGTGATTCATTCATATTAACTGAGACATTATCTTAACAATGCCTTGTTTCAACATGTACAAAGAACTACAAAGCAGAAAAGTACCATTACTAAAGCAATGCAACTGATTCACTATAACAGAGACATTATCTTAACAATACCTTGGTTAAACATTTAGAAATAACTACAAAGTAGGGTAGTACCATTTGTAAAAAACTGTAACTGATATATAATAACAGAGACATTATCTGAACAGTACATTTCTTAAACATGTACTCCGGCCGATCCCTAAGAGAAATGGAACTCCCGCCGATCCCTAACAAGTGTTGCAGTTTTGAACTAAGATTCAGTAGTTAATTCTGAGGAAAGTCGGTACTGACCATTCAAGACCAAGATTTGAAACAACTCGTGAGGAAGACCTAAAAGAGATCTCAACACATATATGGAAATCCGGTCTCCTTTTGTGCAGTTCCACCAAAATTAAGCGAAGCAAAATGTCGCAATAGCAACAAGTTTAATAGATATCCCTGTTTTAACAGAGGCAAAAAAGGAATCAATTACTGGCCAATAAAGCAGGATGAAACATGCGGCCACAAAAATGGTAATCCCGCCAATCCCTAACAAGTGTTGCAGTTTTGAAGTAAGATTCAATAGTTAATTTTGAGAGTGGCATTGCTTAATTTTACCAGCAGCATTAGATTAACAAAAAGCATAAACAGTTCTAGGGGAGAGTGGGCGCCACAACAACATGTGCTTCCATCTTCTTATAAAGGGCGTGATGCAGAGTTTGTTGTAAGAAAGCAACAAGCATCATGTCTGGGTTGGTCCCATTTTTGTTCACTACTTAATGGGAAAAGACAGCAATACAATAGCTTCAATTCATCATTTATTTAAAACAGTACCAATACAAGTAGCACAGCATCTAATAGCAAACTGCACAATCATGTGGATGAACGCCTGTACGGACCTTTCATGAGACGACCAACATAAAATAAGAATCTACCAACACGAATAGGAAATGCAATCTCATTTTATGCAGTTGCACTGAAATCAAACAAAGTTGCCAGTGTGACATTTAAGTTTGCTATACAACAAGTTGAATAGATATCCCTGTTTTAACAGAGGCAAAAAAGTAAACAATTACTGGCCAACAAGCATCCACAAAAATAAGCATCTACCTTATCTTGATGGAAAACAAAGTATAGAACAGTAGCATTTCTAAAACGGTTGCATTGATTCATATTAACAGAGAAATTCTCTTAAAACAGTTCAATAGTTAATTCTGAGAGTGGCATTGCTTAATTTTACCAGCGGCATTAGATTAAGAAAAAGCATAAACAGTTCGAAGGGAGAGTGGGCGCAACAACACCATGTGCTTCCATCTACTTATAAAGGGGGTGATGCAGAGTTTGTTGTAACAAAGCAACAAGCATCATGTCTGGGTTGGTACCATTTTTGTTCACTACTTAATGGGAAAAGAGAGCAATACAATAGCTTCAATTCAACATTTATTTAAAATAGTACCAATACAAGTAGCACAACATCTCAAAACACACTCCACGATCATGTGGATGAAGGCAAGTACCAACCTCTCATGACGCACACAAGATCACCTACGAATCTGCCAACACGAATAGGAAATCCAATCTGGTTTCGTGCAGTTGCACTGAAATCAAGCAAAGTGGCCGGTGTGACGTTTAAGTTTGCTATAACAACAAGTTGAATAGATATCCCTGCTTTAACAGAGGCAAAAAAGGAAACAATTACTGGCCAATAAAGGAGGATGAAACAAACGACGACAAAAAGAAGCATCCAACTTATCTTGATGGAAAACAAAGTAGGACAGTAGCATTTCTAAAACGGTTGCATTGATTCATATTAACAAAGACATTCTCTTAAGACAACATTCTTAAGAATGTAATTTACTTTTAACAGTGGCATTGCTTCAATTTTCTAGCAGCATTCTTAGATTAACAATAGCAAAATAGTTGTATGGGACATGGGACATGCCAGCACCATGTGCGTCCACACGTATAAATGGCTGATGTAGAGTATGTAGCCAAGCAGCATATCTGGGTTGGTCCCATATTTGTTCTCTTTCAACCTTTTTCCTATGTGAGGGCGGCAAATCTAGTCCTGCACAAACTACCCGACCCCCGAGTTTCTTTCCCTTTTCAACAAAGAGATCGGTTCCTTACAGATGTGTGTACTGGGTTACCCCCTTTTTCCCTTTTCGACCAACAAAGTGGCTGGATAGCTAGTCTATACTACTTTCCCTCCCTCCTTTCCTCATTGAACCACGTCCAAGATTCATACTCCACCCCACCGCACCCTTCTTTCCTCTTTGAACCAAGACCTACATTTGACTACAGAATCGAAAAAGATGGTCATGCAGCTAGAGCAATGACGGTTTGAAAGAAACTTATACCTTAGGGTCGTCGGGATGTGGCAAGGCGTGTGGCGGTAGGCCGGATCTGCCCACACTACGTACTGGAGTGAGGAAGAAGGGGTCAGTGGCCCTCCCGCACAGGCACGGGGTGAAAGAGAACAACGCAGCCGGCAGTGGATTGCCTCCCTCCCTGAAGGCGATAGAGTGAACGCTGCACCTCCTCCCCTTCCCGGTGCAACGGGATCCGGACGCCTCCTTCACCAGCTGTGAGGGGGAGAGAGAGACAGAGGCCACAACACAGTCTTGTTTAGATCTGGTGAAGAGGGTGAGAGACTGTGAATATAGCAAACCCTAGCAAGGGACCACTGAGCTTCCAGCGTGTATATATATATTTAGTGCGGCGAGAGTGTGGAGAGTGCAAACCCTAGCGAACAAGCACTGATGCTCCAGCTTATATAGTGTACTACATATATACTGTATTATGGACTGAACTTCTGTGCCTTAACTACACCTGCCTTTGGCTGTATGAGAGGTGGGCCAACCACATTTTGGGCCCACCTGTCATACACCCAAAGGCAGGTGCACTAAGTCAATGAAGCTGCATCCATATAGTACTCGTGTATAATACTAATATATAGCGGAGTGGTTTTCTTATTCTCGTCATAACAATCGTTTTAAATTGTGTAAGTACGAAACTCTTTATTTAACGTACCAGTGAAGAAAACTACTACTTCCGATGAACTAACAATCCACGCGTCCTGGTCGCACTTCCTGTCCTTCACGTGCGGTACACTACCCTCCCTTAAGTTGACAACCACACATGCGCCAAATTATTGGAAAGGTGTGAGAGTGTGTACAAATAAAGAATTTTAATTTCAATTATCGGAAAGGTTTGAGAGTATCTACAGTTTGCCCTCTCTCAATAATTATGGTTTGTTGTGTTCGGCCTAAACTTGGTCAAACTTTACAAAGTTTGACTTCAGTCAAATCTAATATGCAGATTAAATAAAAATAGAGGGCTACTACGTCCATCCGGGTTTTTAGTCCACACCATTTTTTTAATCAAAGTTAATAGCTGGACAAATAAAATTACAGGGAGTTGACGACAAAGTTGTGAGAAGGCTTAGAAATCAATACAAAACTTATGCTCTTAGTACCAACGTCGATCCTTCTTCGAGGAAACATTTGGTTCATAGCCAATTGTCTGATAAAATTGCACCAATGTGAAAGACGACTGCGTCTCCAACGCAACCAAGGTGAACCGATGAATGATATCATCTTTGTGGGTAACAAGCAAAGACCACTGATGGAAGACATCTTTTTTTCGTGGAAAATCGATCAGCTTCACCAGCCGATGCAACCATGAGGCGCAACCATGAGCATCGATAGGTCATCGTGGTGATGCATCATCCATTGGACATCATGTTTGGGTGAGGCACCTACGAAGTTTGACAAATCCTCACTGTGGTCTGTTTCTTCTCTTTAATCTAGCTCGAGGAAGGAAGAACCGCGTGGCAGAGGACAGTGAGGCGGAACAACAATGGTCATCCAATTTTGTGCAGTTCCACTAAAATTGAGGAAGACATTCCCGGGTATGGAGATACGCATCTTTGTTTGCAAAAATATAAAAAAGGGATATAGTGTTGTTACTTTGTTTTGATAGTGGTACAAGATTAACAATGACATAGCATGTCAATAAGAATTAATGAAAAGTACACCAACAAACAGAAGCATCATGATTATCTTGATGGGAACTAAGAGCATCTCCAATAGCATATGCATATTTGGATGTCTATATATTCATATAGACAATGGTCTAAGAAGATTCCCTCATATACACGTCCAGTTTTGCATCAGAACGTCTATATACAGGGACCATGACAGGTGGGCCGTCGCTGGGGTGAGGAAAATCATGACAACAGTCGATTTTAGACGCCGACTTCACATTGTCCAGGAGTGGACATTGTCGAGGTCGATTTAGAGGATGTGTATATTTGGACGACCATATAGACAAGCTGTTGAACGCCAGTTTTGGGCTCACGTCATGGAAAACGAGTATAGCATCCATATAGACAAGCTATTGGAGATGCTCTAAACCATGATACCCAAGAAAAAAAGCATTTCTTCATTTAACCAATGATAGTAATAGATTAGCAACAGCAATAGGAGCATATGGACAATGACCGCACAACCACCATGTACTTTTTGTTGAAACAACATGTATACCTCCACCGAGGCATAAATCGGGACAACTTTTTGAGTGGCATTTCCTCTATAATAGTAGGTGATGTTGGACCAGCCGACGAACCCTAGCTACTATACATGGGGAGCTGGGGAGTAGTCGCATAGAAGAAAACCCGCATGCAGCGACCTAGGGAGCTGGACCAGTACAAGAAGTTATACCTCAGGTGCGCGAGATGTCGCTTAGACGGGCGGGCGGGATCTGCCCACACGACGGCAGCGAACAAGGGCACGGAGAACCTTCGTCCACGCCAGCGCCTGCTCCGAGAGGACGGTGCGCATCGACTTCCTCCATCGCCGACGGCGAATGTCAATGCTGCACCTCCTCACCTCCTACAGCTGACGGGATTCGGCCGGATCTGTGAGCACCAGTGAGGAGAGAGATAGAGTGGACACTGTCATCTTGTTTTGATATGGAGAGGGTGAGAGAGCGAGACGATAGAAACCCTATCAAACAAGAGGCTATATATACAATGGAGTAACAAAATCTCTCCATAGAAGTTGTTTTAAATAGAATACGTGCGTTCCCGGAAAAAAGAAACGAAAATTGGGGGACAATTTTTTAACGTACCAAAAAACACGCCCCTGCATCGAAGTCGTGAGAGTCGTTGCACACACACACATAGACATAGACATGCATATCCGTGTTTAGCTAAAATTCCATCTCCATGTCCATGTCCATCTCCATCTCCAATCATATTTGTCCAACTGGCACATTATATACGTTGTTAATTATATATGCAACAATATTAACATACAACATCTCTTGTTTGTGGGTTCCGGACCGCCGCCACGCCCGCTCCTGACCAACCCGAACCCTCTTCATCACCCGCGCATGCTTCCCGCCCGAAACGGTCAGTGCCGCATTTATGCCCGGCCAGAGCGGACGCGACCTCTCACTGGCGCCGGCATTGAAGCGGCGCGTCGGCCGAGAGAGCGTCGCCCGCGCCACTTCCCGGTGCATGCGACTACTCCGCATTCAAAGGTCGCAATAGCCGGCCACAACATGCATGTAAAAAGTTCTTGGGAGTCCGTGCTATAGCTAGCTGTCCTCCCCCAACTCGTCAATCTCTTCAAGTAGTGCTAGTACTCCATGGCGCGATCCATCGACAAGCAGGCGGGAAAGTTATCGTATACTCGGTTTGCGGTGAGTGGCATGCTGAGCAACCGTGTGGGGTGGATCCGTGGAGGAGGGTGAGACACGAACACGACAGACGTGATTTAAGCGTTGGTTTTGCTCGATGGCGTGATCCAACGAAACAAAACGTTGGTTTCTCTCCGTTTCCATTTTTTCTCCAAAAAAACAGAAACTTTCCACTCCATTTTCATTCCTACTCCAAGGTTGCCCCGTTACAACATTCCATCAAATACAAAGGAAAACTAACATGCATGCTGATGCATCTCAATGGTTCACAGATCATAGCCAATATTTACTTCAGAACTAAAGACAAAAGTTGTGAGAGCGTGTACAAAAGAAAAACTACTGATGGGGTCACTACAACCCTGTTTGGTTCATTAGTCCTAGGACTTTTTCTAGTCCCAACTAAAAAGTCCCTAGTCCCTAAAAAGTCCCTCCCTATTTGTTTCCAGAGACTAAAGCGTCCCTACTCCCTCCCAGACGTTATTAAATGACATGTAAAAGACCATGTTACCCCAAGTATACAGAAAAATAACAACCAAACAACACCATGGGGCGGCGGGGCAATAGGTGCAGGGAGGGGCATTGTTGGAAAAGTCCCAGAAAAGACTCTCCTTGATAGTCTTCTTCATTTAGTCCGAAAAAGCAACTTTTAGTACCTTGTAGCCCCTCATGTTTGGTTAAAAAGTCTCTAAGAGGGACTTTTCTAGTCCCTACACCAAAAAGTCCCTCGAAGCAAACACCCCCTACGACTTAAACCCTAAACCCTAAACGGGATTTAATTTCCTGGCTAGGTAGAACCTGTCAAAGGAAAGACGGCTGGAACCCTCGGATCATACGATGCTTTTGTGCAGTTCCACTAAAATCGAGTTGAGCATGCCTGATGGCAAAGATATTGAAGAAGTGTGATTAGAATAATAGTACTGGCACTAGTTCATGAGACATAAACTCATCACAAATAGAAGCCGGTAGAAGTAGAGGAAGATTGACATGGAGATGGAGCTATGTGGGGAGCTGCGATACTGGAGCAAGCCGGCTCCAAAAGGAAGATGTACTACCTGGGCCGTCGGGCTGTAGCTAGAAGGGCGGTTGGGACGCGGCATCAGGCCATACCGCGGGGATCCCCGATTGGGACTCATCGAGTGGGTTTTCTCCCTCGCTGATGTCGACCGCGTCTACGCAGAACATTGGTCCCTTCCCCAGCAGCGGGATCAGGCCAGATATGTGACCAGCGGTGTGGCCACCGTCGTTCTATGCTTGTGAAGAGAGCAACCAAAGCAAGCAGGCTTGTAGCTTAGGCTCCTGCTAGTGTATATATAGTGGTTTTCTTTTTCTCTCCATATGAACCATTTTATATTGCATACGTGTCATCGAAGAGTGAAATGATGGTTGCTTCTTCCGACTAACTTACTGTGTGATTTGACTGCTCCTTAGTGCCCCTACACGTACGCCCCTACGTGTATGACCGTTCCTGAGTCTCACCTGTACTTATCTCTATTTTCTTGCATGACACGTTGACAGGATGCGCATAGAGGAATTTTATTACTGCACGTTGTTACGTAGTACTGTACTACTAGTACCTACTCCCTCCTTCCGGTTCACTACTGGTACTCCCTCCGTCCTGGCTTATTGGTCCCCTTTGTACTCAATTCATGGGCTCATTTTCCTCAAAAAATTGTCTTCACCAATGTATTAATATCGGGAATGCATGAACAACGAATGATTAAACCATGCATGCAACGTTTTGACAAAGCATTGACTTATGAACATGTGAATGTGAGGGACTACAACCTCGTGCATTTATGCAACAGTCACGCGTACACATGGACGCAAAAACGTGCGCGTAGCCCTAATGCATGCATGTCTGAGCACACGACGGAACACACACAGTCACGCTCAAGTGCTCAACCTACATGTGCATGCACACACATACTCAGCCAGGGTGAGCTAGTGACCGTATAAACACTGGAAAATGTATATATTGAGCGCAATGAGCATATTGTGAAGTCCACTGACCGTATTTTTACAAATATATACTGACAGATAGCGTGTTTATCTCGTTTGAAAGTAAGCCATATTAACCGGAAAGGAGGCAGTATGGACTAGCATTACTTTGGTGTGTCCCGTCAACTTGCCGAACGAGGAGAAGCTTGTGCGCGGAGGCTCACAGGACAAGGAGAAACATTTGACTAATGCAAGCTCTCCCTTGCTCAGGCGGTGGACGTGCAACAGTTAATTCGGTGTCAGATTGCCAGAAGCATACACTATACTAGTACTATTATTGTTCGACTTCCCGAAGAGGTGAATAGCCAAGCGCAAAGTTTACTAGTACTAGTACTACTACTATAGAGGTATGTACTATACTACTAGGAACTTTATGGAGGAGCGTATGCACTCTTATTATATTTTAAAATGTGATAAAGCAATCTTCAACACATTTGGTTCTCTTCGAGGGTTCTCGCATGTGATATGGAAGTTGATTGCATGGAACACTCGCCACAATTCTCGCTTAATTCTGGCTCATATCCTGTTACAAATAGGAGCGCTCGGTAATATTTCCTCTTTTCTTGTTATTTATCATGTAAACAGGCCAGCAAACCTTGCAGCGCATCTTTGTGCGAACCGTTCTTGCTGCACTTTGAATGTGGCCGAGAGCTGGCTTGATGAAACACCTCGCTTCCTTCTTTTTTGCGGGGTACCTCACTTCTTAGTGACCAGTCTCTTGGCTGATCGTGCTAAGAGTGCTTATATATGAATAAAGCCTCTCATTTACCCGCAAAATAGATTAAGCCATATTAACCGGAAAGGAGGGAGTATGGACTACCATTACTTTTTGGTGTGTCCCGTCAACTCGCAGAACAAGGAGAAGCTTGCAGGACAAGGTGAAGCTCACTTACGCCTTTTGACTAATGCAACCTACCCTCGCCCAGGTGGTGGACATGCATCAGTTCATTCGGTGTCAGATTGCCACAGGCATACACTGTAGTACCCAACATGCGGAGTACCATCATTGATCGACTTCACGAAGAGGCGAAGAGCCAAGCGCAAGGTTTAGTAGTATGAGTAGTACTACTACTAGAACCACATGGTGGAGCGTATGTACTCTTATTTTATTTTAATCTATGATAAAGTGCACATTTATTCGGGAGAAGGACGGAAAACGACAGCCCAATAGTATAGTATTAAAAAACATGGAACATGTAATGATGATATCGATCAACCATGCTTGAATATATCTTGGCCTCCGTGCGAGCCCGTCTATGTGTTCTCGCTCCTCGTCTCTCTCAGACTACCCACTGTGGGAGGAACATAGGTACTAACATCACACATATCTAGATAAAATAGATGATGTGGCAAACAATAAATGAAGAAAGAGAGGCATGTAGTAACATAGCTAGTTACTACTAGTATGAGTAACATCACACATATCAAGGCAAGATCAGTCTATAGCATAATAAATGAAGTGTTGCATGTTACCACACATATGTTACTCCCCACTATAGAGGTAGTAACATAGAGTAGTAACATGGGCATATTACTACTCTATGTTACTACCCACTATGGCCAGTCTCAAGGAACGACGGGTTGGCCATTTTGCCGTCAATTGAGATCGGTTTGCTCAGACTCCGGTGCCACATGTCAGTGATATGCCAAGAGGAGGTGTATTGACTGACTGGCCATACACGCACTTGGGGGCTGTTTGGTTTCTAGCCACACCTTGCCACACTTTGCCACACCTAACCTTAGGCAAGTTTGACCAAGTTATGTAGGTGTTTGGTTCTAGCCACACTTAAGGCAAGAAATTTATGAGTAGTGAACCCCACATGACATAGCCACAAAAAGTGTGGAAAAATTCCCTTAGGAAAGCCAAAGTGTGGCTAAAAAATTGAGCAACTTAAGTAAGGCAAGTGTGGCAAAAATCATGTGGCAACATATGACAAAGATAGTCACAATCCAAACATCCCCTTGGTTTCGCACCTTCATACTACTCCTCCCTCCGTCACAGTTTACAGGGCGCGCTTCATTCTGATGCATTTCTCTCAATGCATTTCCACCACCAGAGAGACTTTAGACATGTTTAGTTTAATGCCCAATTAATTAGGGTGTGGTAACCGCAATCAAGTCCACAATTTTCTCTCGACGTACTATGGAGTTGAGTAAGTGCATGCATGTGTGTACCCTGGGTGGAAGCACTGCATGCATGTGTGTACGCATTATTTCCTCTAGTAATAGACGCCGTGCTATAACTACCAATGCTATTTTTCAGGCCGATTGCTAGTCGCCTTGGTCCCAGAGATTTTTTTTGAAGCACGCTCTATAAACAGTGACAGATGGAGTAGTATGAGCGGATTCAAAGAAGAGCATATTGATGGTTGCTTCTTACGAGCAACTTACAGTGGGAAAGGTGGTTTTGCACTACTCCCTTGGTTCTTAAATATACTCCGGAGTATTTGTCTTTCTAGAGATTTCAACGAGTGACTACATACGAAGCAAAATGAGTGAATCTACACTCTAAAATATGCCCATTTGAAATTTGTAAAAAGACAAATATTTAGGAACGGAGGAGTATAATTTTGTGCATGGCACATGGACCCGGATGCTGAAGAGGCTTCTGGCAATGCTATCAAGCTCCCAACATTTTTTACATAATTCACGTACTATACAAATAATTTTCCAGCGACATGAAATTGTACAATGCTCTGAGCTTTCAGCTTTTGTTTCGTGTGTCTTGCCATCGATGCTCTTTCGAAAACAATAAAAAACTAACTTCCTTGCTCATGGATCTCAATGATTACCAGATCAGAGCTAATATTTACATCACAACTGAAGACAAAGTTGTGAGAAGGTGTTAAATTAAAATTGATCCATGCTTTCATTGGCAGCAACGTCCCCCCAGCTCTGTCTAAATCAACAAGGCATGTTGGGAAAAAAGTAGCTGTCTGGAGCATGCAACATTCTGATCATTTTATGCAGTTCCAATAAAATAGAGCTGAGCGTCCCTATTCCAAAGATATTATGTGTGATTATGATAATAGAGGACTGCTGATGAAACAATAAACACACAAATAGAAGCTGGTCACCTTTGCAGTCTCTCTTAAGACTAACTAGTTGGAGAAGATTAAGCAAATAGTTGGAGAAGATCAGGCTCGGAGTTGGATGTGGAGGATAGAGCAAAACCAATCTCCCTTTGTGCAGTCGCACTGAAATGTAGAGACGTTGCCCGTGTGTCATTTTAGCACAACTGCACAAAACACTCTTAAGAAAAAGTGATTTGTGTAGTTCACCAAAAGGTCGGAATAGCAACGAGGTTAAATGGATAGCCCTGTTTGCAAAAAAGAAGTAGAAAGGAAACAATTACTGGACAATAATAGTTGATGACACATACAACGACAAAAAAGAAGCATATTCCTTGTCCTAAGGGAAGATAACAACATGGTTGTGTTTGTCTAAAACGATGTGAGGACAAGATTGCAATATGGAAAGTACGCCGGACAAGCTACGTTTTGGGCAAAGAACTATGGAAGATCTATATGCAAGATTTTCCACATGCAGCGACGTGGGAAGACGGGCAGTAGAGCAAAGCCTGAGGGGATACCTAGGGGTCATCGGGATGTAACTAGGTGAGCGGCGGTGGGCGGGGTATGCCCATATTGCGGCAGCGAGCAGGTGGCGTGGGCCCTACCGCGCCGGAGCTTGGTGAGAGAGAACGGCGGGTACCGCTGATCAGGACGTGCTGCCTCGGCGCCGTCGAATGGAGAAAGGATGCACATCCTCCCTTTCCGCCGGCGGACAGGATGAGGCCGTATCAGTGACCAACGGTGGGAGAGAGAGAGGTCACCGCCGCCTTGTGTGTGATGCTCTGAAGAGAGACAAACCCAGGCAGGCAGGCTCCATTGTATATAGTTGAACGGAATACCTTTTTCTCCATAAAAATTATTTTATATTCTGTGTACGTGCCATTGAGCGATATAACTTTATTTAAAAATAAAGCACCAACGCATCAAGTCGAACTTTTTTCGTGCACGCGTGGTACATGACCTCCGAAGGTAAATAACCGCTAGACGCATTCAAATTAGCATGTGGGCTGCCATTTTCGTACAGAAATGAGCACCACCGTGTACCCGCGTAGGTGTGGCTGGGCATAAAGCATGAGTACATGCACCTATTGTATTCGTGTACGTACACCACGTACGTGGGGTTGTGTGAGAGAGATACAAACGTAGAGAGATATAGTGTGTGGGTTTGTGAGTGTTTTGGGGGGGGGGTCAATCAAAAAATGTAACATATGCAATGTGTGTGAAATAGAGTCTTTGATATATCATATATATAGAGGGGGCGATCCATGAGAAGAGAGTGGAGGTATCATTGGCTTGAGGTATCCATAGAATCCAAGAGAGGGATGATGTGTGTGTGTGCGCGCACGATCAATAAAGAGTGCCATCGAATTTTTGTGTGCCCACGTCAAAGATATAGAGTGGCTGGCCTACTGGAACATGAGAGGGGACAGGTGCAGTTTGTCTCAGTGGCATGGATACCTACCAACAGTGCTCGACTATCGGTGTGTGGTGGGGGGAGGCCTAATTAATTATAGAGGTACAATGGATGGTATATGTGTGGAGGAGGAGAGATGCCTACCTTATGTATTAAGGGAGATCGATTGGCATCCATGCATGTGTGTAGGAGAGGAATAAGGTTGGGAGGGAGACAGAGCTAGAGTGTTGGAGGGGGTGGTAGTGGAATTTCTTCTAACAAATGGCGGGAGACAGTGGCAGACCTAGGAATGGGCCAGGCCCCAGGCGAACTGGGCCAAGGCCCATGCAGCTTAGTTGACTGTAGAGTTTTATTGTAGCTACAGTGTTAAAATATAGAAAGGAGATGGGCCTTACGCCCCAGGCCACCGCCCCTTCTGCCTGGGGCCTGAATCCACCCATGGTGGGAGAGGCTTGCTAGACAAACGGAGGGCACGCCTACAATATAAATAAGAGAGGGGATGGCTGCCTGTCTGTGCACGTGTGTGCGAGAGACGAGTTAGGAGGCATGCACGAATGATGGGGGGACGATATGGCTGTGATAAGCAGACGTAACTACATAGGAAGATCAATCGTCCTTTGTCAAAGAAAGGAGAGACATAACTTGTGAGGTACGTCGATCGATGGGTGGGGGGAAAATAGTTAAAGTCGACCTAGGTATATGTAGGGAGATCGATCGGTATACATGCATGTATGTGTTAGAAGCAAATAAGGCCCGGGGATAAGGATAGAGAGAGAGGGAAGCATCTAGGAGGTGGTGCGAGAGGCATACTATATCAAGGGGGAAGGAGTGTGCGAGTACGAGATCGATGAAAAGAGTGGTGGGAGTGAGGCATGGACGGTGAGAAGAGAAGAGGGGAAGCTTGTGTTGGTGGTAGGCACACCTGGCTAGAGAGGCATAACGATCGATGTGTGCCGTAAAGGAGCTAGGGGGCTACACACACCATGGGTGAACGACCTAAAGTGAAAAGACGAATTTGCGCGATGGAGCTAGAGAATGCTGAGGGAGGGTGAGAGGGATGCGGGCGTGTGCATGCACGAGAGAAAGTTAGCGCTAGCTACAAAGATAATAGGATTGTGTGGCTGTGAAAGACGAATAGAGATCATAATTGATTATAAAAAGAGAATTCAGATATTTGAGGAATTTATCATAGTGTTTTAAACCGACGCCTGCTTGAATATATATAACGGTGATACACCTGGTGTGGTTATGAACATGTTATACTACATATAATATATTTTATCTCTACTGTTATAAAAAACAAAGTTGTTGATGATGGTGTGCACGTTTCTCTCGTACGTACGCGCGTGTGTGCCAGGCATTGGGCTCTAACTAAACCCGAGCGATGGCACTGTAGGCTACGCGTTACTGAACCCGAGCAATCAATCGATCCCTTGCTGTTAACTGAACCCGATTGATTCCTTCACTACTGCTGCTAACTGAAGCCGATCGAACACTGCTGCCTCCTTCCCTGGATGAACAGTGAGCGTTGTTGAGGGGGTTTGGATGAACAGTTCCCAGTGGGGGGGTTGGATGAACAAGACCCCGTGGTAGTAGAGGCCTTTGCCGCTGGATGAACAGTACCCCGATCGATCGAGCCGGTGGATGAACAGGACCCCGTGGAGGGCAGGATGAACAGGACCCCGTGGAGGGCTGGTTGAACAGTAGCCGGTGGAGGGCTAGTTGAACAGTAGCTGGTGGAGGGCTGGATGAACAGTAGCCCGTGGAGGGGTGGTTGAACAGGACCCCGTGGAGAGGGCTGGCTGAACAGTAGCCTGTGGATGAGCGGTGGAGGCTGGATGAACAGGAGCCCGTGGATGAACAGTCAAAGGTGGAGGCTGGAGGAGGTTGACGGTGGATGAACAGTAGTCTGTGGAGGCTCTCGACGGTGGAGATGAACAATATCCCGTGGAGTCCCGTTTTGCGTTACGCCACACCCCTCCCGATGAACAGGACCCCCGTTTCGACCGTAGCAGTCCAACACAAGCCCGTTTACTCTGTTTTTCGGTACGCCACACCCCTCCCGATGAACAGGATCCTGTTTCGACCGTAGGAGGTCCGTTTCCTCCGTTTTGCGGTACGCCAGACCCCTCCCGATGAACAGGATCCCGTTTCTACCGTGGCCGGTCGAACACAAGGCCGGTTCCTCCGTTCTGCGGTACGCTAGGCCTCATTTCCATCAGCTGTTCCATCCAAGCCGGTTGGCTCCCGATGAACATGACGACGCATTCCGTTCCGACCCAGCCGGTTGCTTCTCCGGATGGACACCCAGCCATGTACATGAGCCCTGGCCGTACGTATGCGCGAGTAGGCGTTCGAGACCCCGCCGGTATTTACGTACGTGTTCGTATTTTCTTTCTTGCACCCTGGCCGCTATACATATGTGTACATGCTACGTGCGCGCCTCTACTACGACATGTGCACGCCTCTACATCGACCAGTACGTACACGTACGCTTCGACCACATGGGCCCCGACTGTCAGGCGCTTCCTTGCATGCGAAGACGTAGCTGGTGGGTCCCAGCAGTAAGCGGGGCGAACCATTTTTTTGCCTATAATATGGACGCACTTCCTTGCGTGCGAAGATGTAGCTGGTGGGTCCCAACAGTCAGGGGGCGAATATTTTTTTTGCCCGTAATATGGACGCACTTCCTTGCGTGCGAAGCTATAGCTGGTGGGTCCCAACAGTCAGGGGGGAAATGTTTTTTTTCGTGAAATACGGTGGCCCGTCCGGTGGGTCCCTGCTGTCAAGTGGAGGAATAATTATTTTGCGTGTAATAAGGAGGCACTTCCTTGCTGCGGCCATGGACCCATCTATCAGCCTCTCAACGTACAGTACTCTTCCGATGGAAGTCGTTCATTTACCACATTGACCACGCCGCGCCGAGAGCACCAACGCGGTGGACGGCGGCGAGGCCTAGGAAGGGAACGACGCAGAGCTAGCCGGGGAAGACGCGACAGTGGATGCCCACGCGGAGAGGAGTACGAGGGTTCACTCATTCGGCTGCGGTGTGAGGCTGCCGTCGCCGGAGGGCCTGGCCAACGGTGGGAGTAGTAGGGGGCGGTGAGGCCTCTGCGGCTACACAGCCGGCAACGGGAGGCAAGAGCACGCGATGGTTTGGACGGCTGGAGCAAGAAAATCAGAGGTTGAAGAAGCAGGACGACCGTTGGATGTTAACAATCCAGCGGTCACTGGTGATAGAATTGTTTGTTGACTAAGTTGACAAAGCCCTCCGTCCAGGTCAACTTAGTAGGCCCACAAGTAAGCCTCCCACTATGGTGGGTCCCAGCTAGGAGGGGGAGTATTCATTTTTTGTGCGTAATAAGGTGGCACTTCCTTGCGTGCGAAGATATAGCTGGTGGGTTCGAGCTGCCAGCCGGAATATTCATTCTTTTTGGCGTAATAAGGAGGTACTTGCTTGCGTGCAGCCATGGACCATGTTGGTCCCAACTGTCAGCCTCTCCATGTACGTCCCTCTTCCGATGTTGTCATTTGTTGACAATGTTGACCACGCCGTGCCGAGAACACCAACGCGATGGACGACGGCGAGACCCATGAAGGGCATGACCCGGAGGCGGCGAAGCCACATCAGTGGAGGGATGTGGGTGAGTAGAGGGATATCCTGGCCAGCGGTGGGAGTAGTAGGGGCGGTGAGGCCTGCGTGGCAGCACAGCCGACCACGGGAGGCAGGAGCAGGCGGTCCCGCCGGCGCTGGATTTGGCGGCTAGAGCACGAAGATCAGAGATTGAAGAAACACGACGGCCGTTGGATTGACACCCAACGGTTACGTCTGCTAGTATCGTTTGTTGTCCTATATAATTAGTAAAAAAAGTCTTGCATATGTGTCAACTTAATTGGCCCACAAGTCTGACCATTCCCTGTTTTTTTAATAATTTATATTTAGCTCATTGCAACTTCTTATGCAATTTATTGCAGTCCATTTTTTTGTTGGCCAGGGCCAAGGTTAAAAATATAAACGAAATTTTGCATATTTCTGTTGGTTCCAAACTATTTTTAATACCGAAATGTCGAGCCAGATTTAAAGTACTTTGAATATATATTTGAATTAGGTTAAAGCCCGGTCAAATTGGAATCTGAAAATGTGAAAACTTTCAGAAATTATAAAGTAATTGCCAATTTGTCATCTGTTTTTCATATTTACAGCCCATTTCATATTACTTTCAAGATTTGCAGGCGTCTTGAAAGAGTTGCAGCCCATCAGGGTGTAGAAAAGCTTGGATTGGGTATTCTTCAGAAAAAATAAACTGGGCTCATTTTCACAAACGAAAAATAACTGGGCTGGTCATGTGGTGAACATAAAATATAACCCTGGGCTAGACGGGCTACAGCCTAGTTGAAACCCTGCTCCGTCTCAATAATAACAAAAAAAATACTGCTCGAGTAGCTCCGACCCAGGTGTCAGCCAATCTTGTGTGCAGTTCTCTTGTCTATTGACTATATACGCTGACAATGTTGTGGGTCCCAGATGTCAGGAAACCACTATCAGGAAGCATTTTCTTTTTCCATACGCTGGCAATGGAGTATATATATATAACAAAAAATGAGGAACTTCCTGTGTCCGGCCATGGACATGGTGGGCCCCTACTGTCATCCTCTCCACGTAAAGTCCTCTGCCGATTCCTCTTGTTTGTTGACCATGTTGACAACAAGAGAGGGCGGCACCGCGGCGAGCGCAGCAAAGCGCGCGGAGGACGACGGCGAGGCCTCGGAGGTCAGCGTTAATGATTTAGGAGACGGCGGGGCAGCGATGCATGCGCTGAGGCGCAGCCAGCCGTGGGAGGCGGAAGCAGGCGGGCCCGTCGGCGCTGGTTTGGTTTTGGCAGCTGGAGGAAGACAGGACTGAAGAAACACAACAGACTGTAAAAACAGCAGGAGTACTTAACAACCTTAACTGAAGCCAGCAGGGGCACTTAACAACCATAGCTGAAAGCAGTTTGAGTACTTATACAGGTTCAACCGTACAAAGCACGCCTCGAACAGTGCTACTTTGCCTACAATTAACCAAAGGGTGAGGCCGCCAAGCCCCAGGACAAGGCCCAGGCTCCACACCGTGCATCCACAACCTTCTGAAAGCGGCTTCATCTCGCAATGTGGTCAATAAACAGGATATTGGCTTTAGAGCCATGGAAAAGCAGGAACATAATCTTCTGTCCTATTCTCCAAGATGGACGGACCTTCATTATTTGAGACCACCCATGAATAAGTATCTTTTCACCTCCAATGGGAATGGAGTAGGTCGACATAAACATCATGTTGTGACCAAGCGCAAGTCTGACCCGACCATGGTCAGGCATCTGTATAGGAATAATAGACCCGGGCAGTTCCTGTTTCAAGAAGATCACAGCTGTAAAACTGTGCATAAGCAAGAGTTTTTGAACAACATATATAACAGAAAACAACTCGTACCATAAGTTTCTCAACACAGTTGGACCTGTTCTACGAGTGCAGCAGTGGGACACATATCCCACATGGCCTTCCACCATTGAAACGCCCCACAAGGACCTCAAGACGATCAATGAAGTGTAGGAACTTGCGGATGTTGTCCAAGTCAACTTCAGCGCCATGAGTAACAGCCGAGTTCTTATAGAATAACAAACGAGTAGCCTGCTTAACTCTGAAAAAACCTACACGTGCCACCAATTATAAGAAAATATTAGTTAGAAGTAGCATCTTCGTGAGAGATTTGTTGCTACTTATAAAGTTAAATTGTGATTAGTTAGACAGAATAGGTGGATTAAGAAGTAATTGAAGCAAGAAGCAAGAACCAGATACAAAACTAACATGGATGAACAATTGGAACGACGTCGGGGTGGAAGATCACAGTGAAGATGAGACCAGGTTCTGTTATTTCCATCAACATTCGTGCGCCAACTTTCAGTGTGTAACACTTGAGGAAGTTTATCCAAGTTCGGCCATAAAAAAAGCAGCGATCTTCTTGGTTCATGAACCCAACTCGAAACTTATATCCATGGCTTGTCTTCACTGTGACCATTAAACTGGTGTATTCAGTTATGGCAAGGCCGAGCATCATGAGTACCTGTGTTCTGGCAGAGCAAGGAATGCATTTGTGGAAAAATAATATGACGGCACAATGTATTCCCTATATTCAAATATAGAAATAATTTCCTCCTTCACGTCAGTATTGACCATGGTACTAGTACCTTTTATCCAAATATAGCAATCCAAATTTCCAAATTAGTCGACATCATGTTCAAAAAACCCCACCCTCCCGGATAGAAACTAGGATTCTAGGAACATCCTGTGCGCGTTTTAAAATCCTGTGTTAGGATGAGAAGGAACAAGTGTGGCGTCTCGCCGAGGGCGCAAAAACCTATAGGGTCCTCGCACTTTGGGCACTGCAAATGAAACACACTAGATTCAGTAGGAAGAAAAATGCATCAACGGCGGCGGCTGCCATCCTAGGAGTACCCGCGACCAAGGGACTTGGATTTATCAGGGATGGATGAAGAATTCGTACCAGGTTCTCCATGAGAAAACCCTATGCAATCACGGAGCAGGGGATTTCTCTGAACAGGCAGACGAGGGAGAAGGGGATTCAGGCCCAGTGAAATATTGCCGCTTCGTCCGTCCAGCTTACTGCTAAAGCTGGAAAGGTGGGGTTTTTTGTGATTTGGCGGCTCATTGGGCATTACTGCGGCGCTACGACCAGGGTGTGTCTACCATGCAGTTGTGCACTCTAATTTGGTGCATATGGCATGTGGACCCCGTTGTCGGATGCGCCACATATCAGCGAAAGGATGTAGAAAGACAGGAGTAACTAGTTATACATAATATATTTTTGACAGAGATATACTCCCTCTGTAAAGAAATATAAATATCTTTTATATCACAACATTATACATAAGAAAAATCAAGGGGAATATATATAACATATATATTTGTAAAAAATCAGAGTTTTTTTAACACGGTATATTGTAGGATGGTGTGCCTGCCATCCTGCAATATAGGCCGTCCGATTTATATCTGACGTATAGGAAGGAAACTATGGCAATTTTGCAAAAAGGTACCCACACAACTCTCCACATTTGCAAATAAGGCCTTCCCTCGTTCATCCTTTTCTCTCACAAGATAAAATACTCATAGAAATGCATCTTGATGTTACGTGCAACACACGAGCATTATGGGGGTTCAGCTGAGAAATACTCAGACAGGCTCACGGTTCTGGACTTTGGGCCACAGGCCGGTGGGCCTGCATGTTTGGGGGCCCATCTGTTCTACCTCAGCGCTTTTCATATTGCAAGCGGTCGGTACGGCGCTGGTTTTAGATGCTGTCGCAAGGCGAATACACAAAATTGAATAAAGCACGGCAGCTATTGGAATGAAATCAAACGACAGTTCCTGACAAACAATCAGAGTTGCAATTCTATCAACGATGCTGTCGTACTACTTATACACACAGGACACTTTTTTCACCATGCCAAAGTATTACATCAAAATCTCTCGGAGGATAGATCAGTTCGGCAGTTGCGTGCTGCTACTGAAGAATTTCAAAGTTGATTTGGACTAGCTCTCCTTGCCGAGAAAGATCGATTTTGACATCATCCCCTACCACAAGATATGATTTAGATTTGAACCTTGACCATCCTTTAGCATCAATCATCATGCGACCATCCTTTGTACTTATGGTACATTGAGCAGGTTCATTGACACAAAGGCTGCGTATGGTAAAAGAAACTTGGCCACGGTCGCCCGGATTGTTGAATGACTCCCTCGTTGCTCTAGGAATTGTCTGTTTGCAAACAAGAAGACATACACAAACAGTTAGATCAATACAGTGAATCATATGAAACAACATGGAAAGAAAAAAGAACGATGCACTTGGGCGGCCAATGCTTACCAAGAAGGTGGACACGTCATTTTTTGTAAGGACTTTGGTATATGAAGTGCAATTGCTGGTTCCGTTGCCGCTGCATGGGCCGGAGAAGATGCAAGTGCAAGTGTTGGTGCAGGTGTCGAAGCCGTTGCTGGTGCCTGTTCTGGTGCGACTGGTAGTGCCGCTGCTGCTCTCGGAGATGGTGCTCCTTGTAGAGCTGGTGCTGGTGTCAGAGCAGGTGCCGGTGTCGATGCCCGATCCTCTGGTAGATCAGCCTGATCCGCTGACGCGGTCGGTGCCCAATCCTCAGCTGGATCAGACTGAGCTGCTACCGCTGTCAGTGCAAGAGAAACTGCCGATTCTCGATCCGTTGCTGAAGGTGGTACTGATGTGCGAGACAGCGGCGATCGTGTCTGATCTGCTATGATCATCTTTTTACTTGACTAGGCTCCGTGACCGTGATCCAGTCTTTTTCTTCATTTCTTTTAAACGCGAGAAGGACTAATTGTGGCGTGTTTGTTAAACCAAACTATAGTTCATCATAGGGATTCAGCTTGTACTCAGATAACAGACTGATCCAATTTTTTCCTGTAATATAAGTGATGGATAGTGCCTTCGTTACTGACACGACATAATAAGTGAAACCTGCAGACAGTAATATAAGTGATGGATAGTGCCTTCGTTACTGACACGACATAATAAGTGAAACCTGCAGAAATATCCATCGTAGAGCAAACCAAATGGTTTATTCTGTGATGAATGTCACATGGCAAAACCTGCATCGTAAAATTGCAGCAAAAGAAAGAAAACATGACATTAAATCAATAAGATCTAGACAGTAAATCAATAAGATTTACTTGATGTGACACGAGTGAATCCTTACTAGGAAATCACTATCTTGTAGTACTAAACAGAAGATTGGTCGTCCAACTATGCATGGCATGCAGGACCCCCGCCTACCCCAGAAGTAGGACAGTCCAAAGGTCGTGACAAATCGTATGGACCGAACACCCATGGGACTAGAAACCCTAGTGGGTGCGATAAACCCTGCAATGCATACAAATATTGGAGTGTAACCATAATTGATAAACCGTCCTCACAAAAAAGATGATCTGGATACTTCAAAATATACAGACTAAATTGAGTGGACAGACATTAACATAGACTGTTCTCAGGACACACCACACACCAAAAGCGGCAGTACTAAACAATACAGGGTTCACAAACACAAATCAAGTACTGAACAATAGTACTTACTACAGACAAGCAAAGTTGCACTAATTAAACTCTGCAGATTATTTCTTGCCACCGACCTACGCGATGAACCCCACATAACTGACTAGGCCATGGACTTCGTGAGACATGTCTAGCGGCACCATCACCATCTCCTCATCCTTGGACTAACAGAGTGGTCTTTCCACTCATAAACATGACGATGAAGACAGGCCGCATCAGATTTGTTGGGAAGCTTTACAAGAACCACACCCTTCGTAATCGAAGGCACAACCAGGAAATTGTTGTGGTCAAGTACAGCCTTGAGAACACGCCTGACAACAATGCTACCGGAAAACACTAGTTCAGGACACGTGGTGACAAGGACACAACAGCTGGATAGGTCAGCAGTAGAACTCATCCTCAGGTCTTCCAGTTCACACGAAATGACTTTGAGAACTTCATCTCCACCGCGGACCTGGTTCTAATTCAAACAGAAACAAAATATTTTATTACTACCTCCGTTCAGAAATATAAGATGATTTTTGATATTTTACTCCATATATGACTACATATACGCACATAAATGAGTGAACAAAGACACTAGAACATGTCTTCAAAGGCATGAAAGCAGAGGGATTACTTGCAATATCCATAACACAAGTTACTGATGCAAATATACCCTCTTCAAATGTAGCATTGATGTTCATAAAGTAGTTGAAAGTAATCTATAAGAAATCAGTGTCAACCTCTCGCTTGTTTTGGTCAAAAGTGGAATTTAGAACCGCCATTTGGCACACAAAAATCACATGCAAGATCACCCAGAAAGTGGTACTACTAGTACTAGTACTGCGTGTTAGATGAAAAAACATGATCACGATCGAGAAAAATATCGTCAAGAAGAAATATTACCTGGACTTGCTTAATGAGGGATCCCGGAAAGGGGGGCTTGGACAGGGCGATGGCTTTGAGCTTGTCTGCCGTAGTCTCGGCGGGGTGCTTGCGCTTCTTCGTACCATGAGCCTCGATGGTTTTTGCCAGAGCCATAGACATCACTTCGGCCGGTGCTCCAGCTTCCATCAAGAAACTGTCAAATAGAAATAAAAGAAAAGAAACCATAATCACAAACCCAAAAGAAGAACAGAGAGGGAGTTATATGATTAGTCTCGGGGTTGCAAGACCGGGCCTTGGCCAGAATCAACACCATTGATGCGCTCACCTTTCCTTCTTTGGGAGAGAAGAACAATGGCAGAAGTAGGTCGGGGTTTTCTTGAAGAAATGAGGAACAAGATGAGGGAGAAGCGAGGGTTGGGTAGAGAGGAAGCTGAGAGAGAAGAGTGAAATGACGGTTGCTTCGTCCGTCCAACTTACTGCTGCAAAGGAGGGGGTTTTGTGATTTGACGGCTCATTGGGCATTACTGCGACGCTTCGATCGGGGAAGTCTACCGTGCAGTTGGGCACTCTACTACGGAGTAATTTAGTGCATGGCTGGTGGACCCTGATGATGGCTGTCCCACACGTCGGTGAAAGTGAGTAGCAAAGTTCCCGACGACCGTCGAGGAGGATGCGCATGGTAGAGCGAGTCCTACGTTTTTTCTGAAAAAAATGATTACAGCAAGCGTTTTCACTCTTACGACGGAGGAGTGAGAAACACAGTAGCCACTTGAACATACACAGTGCTCCTACTATTAGGCATGTGCAGTGGTTCATACGTCAGTACTACATAATCTTGTTGCTAGTGTAGTAAGATATGACGATAACAAATGATGTTGTGCGCATGTCAACTATATGAACAGTAATGTAACTATATTGACATGAGAATGCAACCAAACACACCCACACGCTTTGTGCTACAGTGACTCATTTGCACCGTCTGATTTTGATCCAACGGTCATGTTGCGTCAAGACATGGACATGCCCATGCAGAGGAAGCCTAAACACCACCGAAGTCCCTCCGCTTCTCGAGGCGCACGATGTTGGTGATGCAGGGTGCAACGGCCCGCAGAGCCCGCTCCCGGTCGACGGGAGCCAGCTTGTCAAAGACGGCGTCCAATGGCACGAATGGATTCCGTTGATGGAGCCCCTAAGAGGATTTGCCCCGCAACGGCGACGGCAGCCCAGAATCCCTCCTTGTCCAGCTCCGCCGCCACCATCGCGCGGAGACGGCTCAGCTCCTCGAAGATATGGTTAAGAAGGAGACCAGGTCAGGAAGCCGCAACTCGTTGAAATCGACAGGATGGTCGAACGGGTTTAGCCCGACGGCCGGCATGGTCATGCTGGCATGACGGTAGGCATCACGCAGCCGCAACACGTGCGTGGCAACTTGGTCACCAAGTGGTTGAGGCGATCCTGGACCTCGTCACGATCAACCCACTCGCGCTCCAGCCGCCTCCCCTTACGGCCTATCGTATCTCCCGCTTTCTGCAGCAACGCCGCCGACGCCTTGAGCATCTTTGTGGTGGACGCCTGCCGCTTCTGAAGCTCTCTGAACTCCCGCACATAACGGAGGAGCATGGCACTCCTCTCCTCCTTGAGCTCACTGAGCTCCACGTCCTTGGCCCTAAGCTCCACATCCTTGGCCTCGAGCTCCTGTGTCAGGCGCCTCACCTCAGACTGCGTGATCTGCTGCGCCCCCATGGCACCAGGTAGAAGCAATGGGGAGAGGAAGCTAAGGGGACGAAACGGCTGAAAGGCAATGCAATCTACGGGAAGGCGGAGGGAGCCAGCCGAGGAGCGGGGAATCTTTCGGTTTTCACCATGGGAAAACACCAGTCGACGACTTCTCACATCAGGGAGCAGTGGGTTTTACAGGCGGAGTCATCGTGACTAATTACTGCCGCGCCTGCTCCCGTCAATCAAAATATTAAAAATCCTGCCGCGCCTGCTCCCGTCAATCAAAAAATTAAAAAGCTTGCCGCGCCTGCCGCACCCGAAGACTAGAACAATGTCGCGGTGGATATTTAAATTTACCTGCCGGCAAGGAGATAAAAAAGGGTGAAAAAACAAATGTGGCGGCGGCCTAGCTAACCGGTCGCACTAGCCCAACTAGCTAGCCACTGTGCTTCACTGATGTACTCGGCGGGAAAGGTGGTCTTTCGTGATTTGATGACTCATTTACTTGCTTCGGCGCTTCGACCGAGGACCCAGAAAGCACGTGGTAGGGCATCCCACGTCTCGGAAAGGAAGAATGTATGCTTGCACCACCCGGGAGGACCCCGAAACCGCGTGGTAGGGTGTGCCACGTCTCGGCAGGGAGGAAAATTGTGCGTGTAAAAATATAACAGACGTAGTAGTACCTATGGTTCGACCTCGGGACGCAGCCAGTCGGTCGAACACCCCACTAGCCACACAGCTTCATCATGCTAACGTGGCATGGAGGATAGGTGTGGTTAGCTCCGTCTCAACCAGCCACAACATCTCTTGTTCTAGGCGATTCTTCTATTTTCCAAGCTTTTTTAGTTATAATAACACCATGGCAAGCTAGCGCCGCTCTTCATGTGTGCCCGTGCGTCTAAAGGTTAGACAATGGAGAGGAGAGAGAGATCGCAAACCTGGGACCCACCAGTAAGTGAGTCAACGGTCATGCATGTGTTGACGAGGCACTCCCTCTACTCTACTCTACTCAACGTAATCATGTATAAAATCAAGTTATGGGAGAAAGCCAACAACCGTGGTTGTTTCAGGCTATCGACTTTCGCTTTGTAGTCCAGGTTGCCAGTTCGAATCTCGTCTTTCAGATTTGTTAGTTTTAGGTCCAAATTTGATCAATGACAAGTGGGACCCCCGTGTGTTGTTCCGATATTTTAGTGTAGGATGATTTTTTTGAACAAACACATTGCGTGGTTAGACAAGTAACGACGAGTTACACGTATTTTGCAAGTTTAGGAACAAAAATGACAACGGCATAGAATATCACATCCACCCCGCAGCTTAGATACTATGGTGATACGAGCAAGGTTGTCAGAATCGCGATTTTGAATCGGATCGGAGCTCTGATGGTAGAATCGTAAAACTTAGAATCTTCACTACCAGGATCGTAGAAACGTAGATTTTATGAACTAAAACCGTAGATCAGATGGGTATGTTTGGATCATAAAGTCGTAGAATCGTATAACAGAATTGCGATTCTAACAACCTTGGATACGAGTTTTTACATCGTTGGAAGTGAGATCCAATGGCTTGGGAGTAGTCTTTGTAATTACGCGCAATTTCCAAACTCTCCAAAGGTTTTTTGCAAATAAAACATTCAGGCCTCGTGTGTGCCCCTACATCTTGGATCCAACGGCTCCCCGTTGCTCATATTAGGTGCTCCCTGTAGCTTAATTAGCCGCTACGGTGATACTAGCATCTAGGTCGTATGATCTGTGATCAGATGCCACATGCGTAGTACTTGTACTTTCTACGGAATTCCCAAACTATTTCAGTCGTATATTGCAAAAACATTCAAACCTCCTACTGTGGGCCGTTAGATCTATGTGAACTCGTATCACCATAGAATCTACGGTGCGGGAGCACCTCATATTCACCCGTGCGAGAAAACAGCAGGTGCTCTCGCAGCTTGGATGCTACAGTGATATGAGCTTCGAGGTCGTTTGATCTGAGAACCAATGGCATCTGAGCACTCTTTGTGCTTGTAACCAGTGGCCGAACTCTTTGGGGGCTTTTCTGCAAAAAAAATTTTGAACCACCGAGGAGTTGTTGGGTCACAAATCCAACGGCTCCGAAGAGCTTGTACCACCAAAGCATCTAAGGTGTGGTAGCAGATGATATTCTTACATACAGGAGAATATGATGTCCTCCTTCATCTTAGATGCTATGGTGATACGAGCTTCGAGGTCGTTGGATATGGGATCCATGGGCATCTGAGTAGTTTTTGTACAAATTGTGCGCAATTCTCAAACTCATTAAGGTTTCCTGTAAAAAAATATTAAGACATCACGTGAGCTGCTATATCTCAGATGTACAAGCTCCAAGCAACTAGTATGAGCATATAGCATCTACGGTGTGGCGGCAGATGATATTATCTCGGGGAGGATGGGGGGTGTCGGATGTGGGGTTCCGGCAAACCCTTAAGGCTCGAACTCTGGGGTGCGCGCGAAGTCTTTCCCTCCTACCGATCTACGCCCTAGCTCGCTAAGATCTCGCAGACGAACTCGACGAACTCGCAACACAGAAAGACATGAGATTTATACTGGTTCGGGCCACCGTTGTGGTGTAATACCCTACTCAAGTGTGGTGGTGGTGGATTGCCTCTTGGGATGATGAAGAACAGTACAAAGGGAAGAACAACCTCCTGAGGTTGAGGTGTTCTTGTGGCCAGGGTAGGCTGGCTCTCGATCAGATTGGATCAAGCTCAGATGAGTTGCCCCTACTGTGGTGGCTAGCTCTACTTATATAGGCCCTAGTCCTCTCCCCAAATATTGAGCGGGAAGGGAACCAACAACGGCAGGCAAATTTGAAAGGGGACAGCTAGTACAAGCTATCCTGAAAAAAGTGGTCTTCGCCTGCAAAAGGCTCTGGTGGTGACGCCGTCTTGGGCTCCACGATGACCTCCGTCTTGCCGTCCTTCTGGTCTTGGTCTCATTGCACCAATATGGCCACCTTTGCCTGATGCCTCGGTACTCCTCGCATGCGCTGGCCTCCTTAGCACCAAAGAGGAAACAAGGACGCTACGCGCGCTGGCGCCCGCCTGGCGCCCGCCTGGTGCCGATCGTCATGGCTCACGTCACGAGAGCCTCGTGAGGTTCGCCCCGCCTTGATATCTCCGCTCCTCATGAGCCTGCCTGACTAGGCCACTCCTGAGGAGGTCTTGCGTCGTCCGCCTCGCGAGGGTCTTGGATGTCTTGCTGATGAAGATGGGCCGTACATCCCACTGGCCTGACCACGCCGTGGGCCGCTGCCAGGAAAGTCTGGGGACACCCGTTCCCAGAACGCCGACAATAGCCCCCGGGCCCAAGGTGCGCTCGGGCTTGGCTTCGCGGCGGAGCAAGGGTCATGTACGGAGCGCCGCGGGCCCCAAAAGCCTGCGGCCTCGGTTGACGCGTGGCGGTTGATTGGACGTGGGCGTCTCCGCTTCCCCACGTTGCCTCGGCAACTGCACGACTTGACAAGTCCCTGCGACATACAAGGAAAACCATCATTACCTGCGATCGTGGGAGGCGTCGGTTGGCCTTCTCTTGTTATAATTGGAAAGGGGGCGAAGCCCCCGTCGCCCATCTCTTCCTTGCTTGCTTGCTCCTTCCTCCCTGCTCCTCTGTTAACAACAATGGTGCCCATTAGAAGGTTCTCTGCTGAAGAGAAGGGGAAGGCCCCCCGCGATGATCCGGGGCCACTTCCGCCGAAGAAGAGGTCGATCCACCGCCGTGACGAAGCGGCGATGCAGGTGGTGACAAGGCCTTGGTGCGAGCGGCCCCCTCCAGGGTATCCGCTACCCCGTATGCCCGAGCCGAGGGCTCAGGAGGACGGAGCGACGAGCAGCATCGACCGCGCCGCGCCCGTGATCGCCGCGCCACGGCGACACGCGCTGTCGCCCATGGAATCCACGCCACGGACTCATCGCGCGAGCTTGTGCTATGGGCGCCGATGCCTCCAAGCTCTTGGATCCGCGTCCCGCGGTTCTTCTCCAACGTGATGCCGCCGAGGGGGCCTCTCGAGCTCTGGTTGCAGCACGCCGACTGCAGTGCTCCGGCGACCGGAGCAGAGATCGAAGCGGTCCCCACCGGCAAGATCGTCATGACTCGCGGCTGGGGCGAGGTGGCACGGGTCTGCCATGCGAGGGGGGCCCTCGCAATCCACTTTGAGTACGACGGCGCCTCCACGCTCTTCTTCAAGGTCTTCGATGCGGAGGGCCGCCGCCTGGAATGCTGCTCCGGAGAGGAGCGTTAGGCTGACGCGCATTCCGCTCGCGGCCACTCCGGCAGTAGCAGCCCTTGGGAGTCCAGCAGCTCTACTGAGCTCCACGAGACTCCGGAGACGAGCGACGACAGTTACGTGCCGCCGAGCTCTCGCCGCGCTAGGAGCAGAGTCGCAGTGTCCGGCCGTCGCCGCCGCTGATCTGGATGGGGTTGGCGCCGATCTCCCGTGGCCCACTGTTGATGATGGCGTCCGCCACGGGAGGGTGTAGATAGGATGCCTCTTAGTTCTAGCTTTTGTTCCCTGCGAAGAATCATGAAGTACCCCATGGGGGCGTGTAAGGGGTCTGTAATGTCTTTTGTTCCCTTTCTTCCCTCGCGATAGCTTGTTGCTCTACGCTGACAGGTCCCGGTCCCCAGGCAGGCTACAGCTGTCGCTGGTATGCCAGGTCGCGTGCCGTGGTCAAGGCTAGGAGGTGTGCGGCCCGAGGTCCAGTAAGAGCCCCTGAGGCGCGATGCTTAGGAGGTCCCCCTTAGTGCTCAAGCAGCCATGGTAAGGCAAGAAAGGGAGTTGACGTGGCCGCAACGGGGTTGCGGCAAGGCGAGGGTGACCATTAGGCCCCAACATTTAGCCGATCCGAGAGCGGGACTTATCTTGTTGACTTCGTGGAGATTCCTGATGGTGCGCTAGGACTGCGCGCCAGCTTGTGCGGCATAGTTAGGCCGGCCCATATGGGTTTTCCTCCTCCCATGCTCTCCTTAGTGCTCTACGTCCTCAGGTCCCGGCGCTCGAGCGAGCACAGCCGCCGCTGGTATGCCATGTCGCGGTGCCGTGGTCAAGGCCAGAGGGTGAGGGCTGGAGAGCTAGTAAGAGCTCCTGAGTCACGATGCTCAGGAGCCCCCCCTTTAACGCGCAAGCGAATTGCACGAGAGGAAAGGAGACTTGCGGTGCTGCCTGCTATCCTCCTCATGGGTCCCCTATAGACAGGCGCAAGAAGAAACATGGTTTGCCGTTATAGCTGCCAGCCTGCCGCTGGTTGCTCTGGATGAAGTGAAGGCACCGAGGGCCTGGTGAGGTGACGTGCGCGGGGCGTGCCGTGAGCCAGAGCTCGACCGCTAAAATTTGTCGACGTGGCAGGGACGGACCCATGCAGCAGCGCCGTGCCTGTGAGGAGGCCCAGTGGGAGGCGATGATCGAGCAAGCGATAGCCGTAGGCAGGTTAAGCATGGAAAGCAGATCAACTTGGGTAAATGCAGGAAGATACATGCCACTGGGTCTGACCCGAGCGACTTGGGGACGATGCAGCCCAAGGGGCGCCCCCAGCAAGGTAAGCTAAATACATAAGCAAAAGGGATACATGCCACAGGGACGGACCCACGCGGCCTGGGAAATATGTTGCCCGAGGGGCGCTCCCAGCTAAACGAGCTTGGAAGATGTCACCTGGTTCTGTAGACGAAGTAGAGTTGGTGCAGCTGAAGGTGCGCGTCGAAGGAGTAGCTCCTCATGAACCACCAGGGCCCTAAGCCTCGGGAGGTTCCATGAAGACCGTCTCCATTTCCTCCAGGACGGTGTGGTACCTGGCCTCCTGAGCTGCCAGGACACGCTGCATGTTGCGCTGACAAGCTGATGCCACGCTCGGCAAGCCGAAGGGCATGCGAACGTAGCTGTGCGGTGGACCCTCGCAAGAGCCCACACGCGAAGGCCAGAAACGCTCCTGAGAAGCGGCCCTATTGAGCCCTGGGATGTCGATGCAGACACGCAGCCCGGCATCCTCGCCTGGATGGGGAGCTGCGCCTTGTTTGCGGCTGTCGCCACGCATGGCTCTTGCGTCTTGCAGTTCCTGAGTGGTCTTGCCGATGAACTCCTGAGTGTCCTTGCCATGTGTTCTCCTGAGGGAAACGTGCCGCGAAGCACGCCTCCAGGTGGTGCCCAAGCGCCTCCATCGTGAGGTTGGCAAGGTCTGAGGCCCTCCGGAAGAGAGCCCCCGAGCCCTGCCTGGGGAGGGCGCCGGGCGCGCCTTCCTATGCGATGGAGGGAGGTGCCCCTGGGATGGACGCTGATCCTGATGAGGCTCCTGCCGCGACGCCATCCTCCTGAGGTCCTGCGCGGCGCAACTGCTTCTTCTTGGGGATGGCCTCCGGAGGGCCCTCACTTCTGCTGTCGGGGTCGTTGATTGCTACAGCCTGGAAGGCGCGCTCGAGGGAGCACACCGCATATCTTTCTTCACATGGGACCGTGATGATTCCGCTGCTTCCCGGCATCTTGAGGACGTTGTAGCCGTGATGGGTGACTGCCATGAACTTGGCCAGGGCCGGGTACCCGAGGATGGTGTTGTACGGCAGGCGGATGTGCGCGACATCGAAGTCGATCAGCTCGGTGCGGTAGTTCTTGCGCTCTCCGAAGGTGACAGGCAGGCGAACCTGCCCTATCGGTGTGGTGGAACCGTCGGTCACTCATGAGAAAGGCTTGGTAGGCTGGAGCTGCTCATATGGCACTTGGAGGTTGTCGAACGTGTCGTCGGACAGGACGTTGAGCGCTGCGCCGCCGTCGATGAGGGTCTTGGTAACCTGCACATTGCTGATGACTGGGAAGCACAGCATCGGGAGGGCGCCAGCGGTGGCCGCGCACTTGAGCTGATCTGCCGAGTTGAAAGTGATGGCGCATTGGGACCACTTGAGTGGGCGCGTGGCCTGAAGCTTGGGGAGCACCGCGTTCACCTCGCGAGCGAACTGTTTGAAGATGTGCTGGGAGGCTAGGGCCTGGGCGCCGCCCAAGATGCAGGCGATTGCACGCGGCTCCTGGAAGCCCCTAGCCCCCTCGTCCTGGTGGTGATCGTCGTTCTTTCTTGGTGGTGGCGGCAGCGGGGGAAGACCGGCGCTGCCCTGAGGGCGATCCACACGAGGGTGGTCCCTCCAGGCGGCCTCGCGAGGATGGTCCTGCCAGCAGTCCTCACGAAGCCTGTCGCGCCATTCCTGGCGCGGGCCACAGTCGTCCCAGCGTCCGCCTCCATGTCCTCCTCCACGGCCGTAGCCCCGGTCACTGCGCCAGGGGCGTCGACCGAAGCGGCCTTCTCGTATGGCTCTGAGCTCTTGACAGTCACTTGTGTTGTGGGTGTTCAGGTTGTGGAAGGCGCAAAACGGTCGGCTGTTCTTAGATGACTCGGGCTGATCTCTGCCCCGCTTGGTGTCGGGCTCCGCTGCGAGCACTGCCGCTTCCTTGCGCTTCACGTCGTTGGCCTTGGCTTTCTTCTCTTCTGCTTCGGCGGCTGGCAGCTCGAGGAGGGAGAGGTGCCCCTCCTCAGCTCTTGCGCACTTGGTCGCCAGGTTGAACAACTCCTGAGATGTGCACAGCTCCTCATGGATAGCGAGCTCTTCCTTCATCTTGACGTCACGGACGCCATCTGAGAACGCGGAGATGATGGCCTCGTCCGTGACCTTGGGGATCTTGAGGCGAGTGTTGTTGAAGCGCTGGATGTACTTCTGGAGGGTCTCCCCTGGCTGTTGCTTGATGCGGCGCAGGTCACCCGCGGCCGGCGGGCGGTCGCGAGTGCCCTGGAAGTTGGTGACGAAGCGGTCGCGCATCTCGTCCCAGGAGGAGATCGAGCCGTGCTGCAGGTTCAGGAACCAAGAGCGGGCTCCATCCTTGGGAGCGATGGGAAACCAGTTCGCCATGACTTTCTCATCGTTGTTGGCCGCTTCGATGCTCAGCTCTTAGAGCTGCAGGAACTCTGCGGGAGCGGCGGTGCCGTCATAGCGAGGAGGTAGATCCGGCTTGAACTTGCCTGGCCAGGCGACGCTACGCAGCTCGGCGGTGAAGGCACGGCAGCCGGCCGTGGTTGCCGGGGCCCACTTCGGAGGTCGAGCTTGGTCTTGACGAGGTCCATGCGGCGCCGCTGCGGGCGATGCGCGGTCTTGACGAGGCGGCATGGGGAGCGCGGGTGCAGCTTCTCGCGGCCCAGGGATTTCTTGGCAGCTTCTGTATTCGCGCGCGGGCGCCGGGCGTGGCGGATCACGCCGCGGGGCCGCGTGCCTTGGTGCCAAGGCACCGTCTTGGGGCAGAGGTGGCGGAGGCGCGCCATGAGCCTCGTCGCCCGTGGCTGGCTAAGGGTGAGGCAGAGAGAGGGACGGCACCGGGGAGCCCCCTGGGGCGCGGACGAGCTCGGCTATGCGATCAAGCCACTCCTCGTAGAGGTCGTCAACCCGGCGGTAAAGCAGGAGCTCGTTCGCCGCGAGGAGCGCGGCCCGCGCCTCCATGGGAGCACGGCGTACGTGAGACGAAGAACCGTCCGGGGTCAGCGACGGAGTGGCGGTGTGGCCGTCCTGCCGTACGGATGGATGCAGCGAGGACGCCTGCTGCTCATTCCCCGCCGGGCCGGTGGCAGCGTTGGCGGCGGGAGACGGCGAGCGATGAGGTGGCCCGCCGACGGGAGCCGTCTGAGCAACGCGAGCGGTGAGGGCAGCCTGACGCTCAGCTCGAGCACGGCGAGCGTCCGCCATGGAGACGACGGTGCGACGGATCGACTGATCGATTAGAGGGAAGCTACCGCGCACTCCTACCTGCCACGCCAAATGTCGGATGTGGGGTTCCGGCAAACCCTTAAGTTTCGAACTCTGGGGTGCGTGCGAAGTCTTTACCTCCTAAGATCTCGCGGACGAACTCGACGAACTCGCAACACAGAAAGACACGAGATTTATACTGGTTCGGGCCACCGTTGTGGTGTAATACCCTACTCCAGTGTGGTGGTGGTGGATTGCCTCTTGGGCTGATGAAAACAGTACAAAGGGAAGAACAGCCTCCTGAGGTTGAGGTGTTCTTGTGGCCAGGGTAGGCTCTCGATCAGATTGGATCAAGCTCAGATGAGTTGCTCCTACTGTGGTGGCTAGCTCTACTTATATAGGCCCTGGTCCTCTCCCCAAATATTGAGCGGGAAGGGAGCCAACAATGGCAGGCAAATTTGAAAGGGGACAGCTAGTACAAGCAATCCTGACAAAAGTGGTCTTCGCCTGCAAAAGGCTCTGGTGGTGACGCCGTCTTGGGCTCCACAATGACCTCCATCTTGCCGTCATTCTGGTCTTGGTCTCGTTGCACCGATATGGCAACCTTTGCCTGATGCCTCGGTACTCCTCGCCTGCGCTGGCCTCCTTAGCACCAAAGAGGAAACAAGGACGCTACGCGCGCTGGCGCCCGCCTGGTGCCGATCGTCATGGCCCACGTCACGAGAGCCTCGCCTTGATTTCTCTGCCTCTCGTGAGCCTGCCTGACTAGGCCACTCCTGAGGAGATCTTGCGTCGTCCGCCTCGCGAAGCTTGGCCCCTCGCGAGGGTCTTGGTTGTCTTGCTGATGAAGCTGGGTCGTACAGCCCGCTGGCCTGGCCACGCCGTGGGCCGCAGGCAAGCAAGTCTGGGGACCCCCATTCCCAGAACGCTGACAGGGGGTGCACAACAAATTGGTGTTTGGTAGCTAGGGTGGGGACAAATATAATCTAAACAATCCTAACAGAGCTTCACAAATTCACTAAGGTCGAGGGGTTAACCCCCGACAATCTACATAGCTCCGCCTAAACACAACATTTGCATGTACTGTAGTACTAGACTTAATATTCATGTTTTAGTTTCCTGTTAATTTTAAATATTGAATTGAGGACCATGCATGTCTTACATTTTACTCCCTTCGTTCCTAAATATTAGTCTTTTTAGATTTTTCAAATGGACTGGCACATACAGATGTATATAGACATATTTTAGAGTGTAGATTAACTCATTTTGCTCAGTATGTTGTCACTTGTTGAAATCTCTAAAAGACTAATATTTAGGAACAGAAGGAGTATTTTTGAATTCGTGTCATACATGCATGGTCTGGAAAAATAGATGCACTATACTTATTGGATTGTTGTTGTGTTCGTGTGTGTGTGGGGGGGGGGGATATGCTTGATACATACAAAGTTTTCTCACCACCATATTGTTCATCTTTTAAATCTGAATTTGCAATGAAAAACTTACTAGGGATACCATGAAATGTGAAATCCATGTTGAGATCACTATATCACAAACTCACTCTAATTGAAAAACTCGTCATAAATCAATTACCACGTCGAGAATACTTTTTGCAAGGAAAATACGGGCATTGTAATACACATAGATTCGTTCAGGAATTTAGAATATTCCTTCCATATTCTCGAATGGCACCCAACGGCGTACCAGCCAGAACTTGGCTCGTGTTGATCCTCAAATAAAACCGGGCTCGTGTCCTTCTGGTGGCGTGCGTGGTACGCACATTAGCCAACCCCAACCGGTCGAGCCTCTACGTTTCGAGTCGAAATATCTGGCGGCCAGAATTCCAGCCCTAGGAAATTCCCCTCCTATCCCCGGTCCATAATGACTACCGGTGAACAATGGAGGGATGATTTAGTAACTAGACAACGTTACCTACCGTGCCGAGCACGGTTCAATTCCCTCGGTCGCCGCTCCCCAAGGTCACCCGTCAACTGCATTGCCTAGTACTACTACTACTACTACTACACCAGGATGAGCACCGAATTGATCCTGTTTGTTCGTGCCTAGTACTTGAGTTAATATATCAGGGACCCCTCAAACAAAGAGTTAATATATTAGGCAGTGCACCGGTACGGATGGATTATCCTTTTACTCTGCATATATAACTTGTCTGAAGTCTAACTAAGCAAAATGTTTGACCAAATCCTTTCTTAAGAAATACAATAGGAGAGATGTGTCACTTGAAAATTTATTGCATGATGCAGGTTATGATGTTGTTTTGAATCCTGGAATTTAAATTTCAGAAAATCCAAAAGTGACCAGAAATTCATGAACCTGAGCATGGTCACGTGATATGGCACAAATATTCCTTCGTTATTTTTTTCTTCAATTTGAGACAAGCTGCTTATGACAAGTTGCACAAAAGAAGAGCCAAGGTATTTTGGAACAAAGACCTGTCACGTTAAGGCGAATGCTTTCACTATTGAAACCGTGGGCGTTTACGTGCCGCCACGAGTCCCGCTTCTCATCGGCAGGTGCCCTCCGAGCAAGCGTGTGAGTCGATGGGAGGGGTGCGAGCAGACCGCTTCGCCGACTGACAGGGAGGCATGCGAGCAGACCGCTGCGCAGGCTCACCGGGAGGTGAGCCCTTTGACCAGGCTCCGCCACCCACCTTCATCCCAACTACTCCCACTTTTAATGTCGTCGGCGCCGCAGTTTAAAATCAACCCCTCAATACCTGGTATCGCTATAATCTTCTCTCTTCCTCTCTGATTCTCCTGTCATCTACCTCCAACCAGCCTGACCTAAATGTACGCCATGCCGCATCACGATGGTCTGCCCTTACTCTTCCAGTTTCCTGAGGAAGACACCCAGCCGGAGTCTCAAGAATATAAGGTGCTTTGGGATGAGCTTGAACCGGCCTTGCGGGAAGACGCCGCGCCTGTCTTCGCTCCCATTCCGGCTCCCATCGCCCCCACTGCGCCAGACCGTCCTCGTGGAATTGATGGGCTGGGAGCCGCACATTGTCACCGAGCTTGATGCGACGGGATTCCACGAGGTCCCCACCGACTTTCAAACGCCCGTGCACCTGCCAGCGCATCGCCTGCGCGTGCGCCCATGCAGGTGCCCGTGCACCTGCCAGCGTATGCGCTTGCGTGTGCACTGACGCGCATGCCCGTGCCAGTGCCCGTGCACCTGCCAGCGCATGCTCCTGCGCGTGCACTGACAAGTGCGCCCATGCCGATGCCCGTGCACACGAATGTCTCTGCCGCGCCATTGCCAGCGCCTGTCCCCACGTGGGTGCTAGTGCCCCCCTCAACGGCATGGATGGCCGCCGTCGACCACTTCCTTGGACCAACGCCAGTCGCCTCCTCCCGCCAGTTGACTCGCTCCTGGAGACCGAAGTCCAGAACATTGTGGCCTCCCTTGAAGCTAGGGCCAACGTCTAGGAGTACGCCAACAACGGCGCAAGACATCGCCGTCGCCGTCGGTTGTCGGCCCGACGACACACAGAGCACGGCAGAGGAGCCGCTTCCCACCGCAAGACGCCCCTACCGCCGTCACGTAATCTAAATTTGCCATGAAAAACGTTTGGATTGCCATGTTTAAAATCTGAACGTTTATCATTTCCGTTAATTTTAGATCGATCGTCGTATGAATGTAAAGTCGGAGTCAGACTGAATGAAATCTATGGTTTGATCGATTGAATGTTCTGCTAGAGCCGTATCAAATTAAATATAAAACGTCATCAAGCCACACGTATTCCTTCTCATCCATTGACCTAGACTGCTTCGATGTCGAGCGCTCAACACGTTTAGCGTGCAGTTAATTTCATGCCAAAAATAGTGCTAATCACATAATAACACGCAAATAATATCCTACTTAATATCCGCATGCACTTAATATACTTCCAAATTAACGTGCATTGCACGTACACATTGACTAGTACTACTAGTACGTGAAACTGGTGCCGTAACTTGTGAACGCGTCCAGATATGGTCAACGGCAACATCGGCCGCGAGTTCTTCGTGTTTGCCCGTGCGTCTAAATGCTGAAGGGGAGGAGAGAGAGAGAGCACACATGGAACCCACCAGTAAGTGAAGGCGAATAGTACGTGCTAACAAGCCGGTCCCACTAATGTACTAAAAATAATATTACATGTTATCCATTAAATAGGATGTGGTAATATAAAAACATTATACGAACAAAGGGGGGTACAACAAACATTGATGTTCTACGTATGTTGCCTATTGACGTGCGGCTTGAAGGCCCTGGTCACATGTTCCATCCTCGTCCTTTATTTTTTAATTTGTATATGGGTCCAAATTTGTTTCATGACAGGTGGGCCCCTCGGTGTGTAGTTTGTGGCACTTTAATTTGTGGGTCGGAATTTGTTCCATTCCAAGTGGACTATCGGTGTGTAGTTTTGTAGCTTATTTGTAATAATCAGAGTTTTTTGCAATAATACCATGGTGCGACATTGAAGGCGAGAAAGGACGTGCGAGAGAGCGATGACCGAGCCAGAGGGAAATCAATTGGGGGAGGTGCGGGCGTTGCAATGGTGTTTGGAGTAGTTGTGGGCCGAATGCTACGAAAATATAATCTACCACGGGAATAAATGCCTACTCAAATTAATCCAAGGTTGGAGTCCCCCTCGCAATGTAAATAGCTCTGACTTTGCGAGGTATGGAGTGGTGGCTTCAATGTGTGGAAGATACGGCGTGAGAAAGCAAGGTCAATCGAGAGACATATAGATAGACAGACAAAGTGAGTTTGGTCCAGCATTCATTGAAAAGATATATATGCTCTGGAGATATATTGTCGGATTGAGCTTTTGGTAAGGGTGAGGGCTGTAAGATAGAGCTTGAGAGATGATCCAGTCAGAGACATGTAGATATATTTTGTGCGTGGGAGGAAGCAAGGTCAATCGATCACATATATAAAGGGAGAGGGATTGGGCGAGTGTGGGTCGTAGTGCGATCGAAAGAGTGATACGGTTTGGAGAGAGTGACCTAGATAGACAATGTGCGTGAGAGAGTATACAATATGAACATGTTGAATTGGGCTCAACATGGAGATATATCGTTTGTGTCCGAGAAAGAGTGAGGTCAATCGAGACATACAAAGAGAGACAGAGAGAGAGAGGGAGGGAGAGAGAGAGACATTGAGCGAGTGTGGCCCGCCATGAGGTCGGAAGAGTTGGTGGGGGCCGCTTGGATGGACTGACCTAGATAGACAATCAGCGTGAGAGAGTATAAAGTGTGTCGATCGAGGCCCGAACAGGGAGATATTTCATTTGTGTGTGAAAGAAAACGAGGTTAATCGAGACTCGGATAAAGAGAGCGAGATTGAGCGAGTGTGGCCCGTCGTGCGGAAGAAAGAGTGAGACGGTCTCGAGGGAGTGACCTAGATAGACAACATGCACACGAGAGGTTGGCAGCTAGATAGGCATTACTGGTATCTAGCGAGAGAGGGTGGGAGGTAGAGAGAGAGAGAGAGAGAGAGCTCGGCATGGGGTGCAATGTCGGGTGTGTGAGGTAAATACATTTGGTAACAGAGTGGAAAAAGGGGGTTGTATAGTTGAGAGAGTTAGGGATCAAAACATGGAGAGAAAGAATGAACGTGTGTCCGAAACCGATAGCTTCCTAAGGTGGTTAGGAGAGGAAGATTGACCGATACAGGAAGTATGTAGTGTGTGTGTGTCGAGGGGGGGGGCTAAAAACAACATTTGAAGGTAGATAGTACTAGACTTAATATCGATGTTTCAATTTGGTGTACATTGTAAGATTTGAACTGAGGACCATGCATATGGGTAATTGTTTCGAATTCGTGCCATACTAGGTTTGGAAAAGTTGACATTGACTCGATTTTTGTGCTATTTTTGTAGGTCATATGTTTGAATCCATCCAAAAGTTTTCTCACTATCATGCTGTTCATCATATACATATGAATTTGTATTTAAAAAGTTGCGTGGATACAGTGAAATGCGAAATCCACGTTAGAATTGGAGATCGCTATGTGACATACACTCTAATTCAAATAACTAATTATGTGACACACACTCTAATCCACGTTAGCGTGGATACCGTTTCATTTTTTTCAAATAACTCCTCATTAATTAATTTATAGTATCTCGTTTCGAATGACTAATTATTTGCAAGGAAACACGGGCATTGTAATACATACAGATTCGTTTGCAAATGAAAGAAGATTCATCTGCATTCTCAAATCTTCTCTCAATTGTAGGCGCAGCAGGCAGACGAGGGTCATGTCGTGGTGGTCGCGTGTGTCGTACACTGGCTTAGCACCCAGCAACCCAGCCCCCTCCCTCCCCCCCTCCCCCCCAAAAAAGGACGACGATAAAATAAGTTCGCGCTTCCACGTTTTGGATTGAAATATCTGGCGGCCCCAATTCCAGCCCTGCAAAATATCCCTTCTCCACCGTCCCCTTCCGCACCTAGATTGCTCAAATCCCCAATTCGCTGCCAACCCAAGCAAAGTTTGAATCGCCCCTCGTCTCATCTCTTTCCCCACCTCTGTGCCAGACGACGACGATGAAGATGACGATCGCGCTTCACCACCGCACCGGAGCTACCTCATCTACGCTCTCGTCCACCGCACCGGGTGGTCCACCGACAACATCGGCCACAGCATCGGACGTGCCTCACAGACACCGACTTCCACCGCATCAGGTGCGCTTCACCGATGCCGTCTCCCACCTCACCGGGGCTACTTCACCGAGCACATCATCGCACCTCCGCCCCCCGAGGCCGTTGGGGCTTCACCAACGGTCTCGTCCACCGCATCGTAGCGCTCCGCTGCCACACAAGATCTGCATCCGTGCGCGGCCAGCCAATGCCAGCGCATCACCCTCAACGGCTCTGAAGTGACCCGCACTCTAGCTAGGCGAGCATGCCCAAACGCCGGCCCGAACTAGGTATCCACACATCACTCCCTTGTGCATTGTTCCGACGATGTTTGGATATCCTTTCACTGCTCTCTTAGCTTACACGCCTATGCAACTATGACTTTCACTCTTACTTCTTCTGGAGATATCATCTGAAACAAGCAAAACCATTTTTTAGCGAAGCATGACGGCGCTACGGGATCTGGTACACATCCTGCACACCCGTATAACCTTGTAAGTATCTGTCCTTCGGTACAACAGCAAGGTTGATTCCTCTTATTTGATCAACCATTCGCCGTGTCAAAAATACAGAGGGGGATGCAAGGAGCACAAGGCCTCCACATCCAAGAAAGTGGTAACATGGACTTGTACATGGAACATCCCAAGCGCAAGCAGAGTTGCAGTGAGCCTGTACAACGAGCTAGCGTAAGTCCCTGCATTTCATTTAATTCGTACTGGCATGCGTGTATGATTTGTGTGCGGAGGCGGATCCACGAATTCAAGTTACCATGGGCGAACATTTAACTTAAAATATACGAAGGCACTTGCACTCCGGAAATCAACATAACTTGAGAAATGAGAAGCTACATCCACTTTGAAAACCAGCTAATGATCCAAAGTAGTTCACATTATAAAACACTAAATGATGCAAGCACCAAAAAACAGAAAATGCAACATGGTGTACAAGGACTACTAACATGGTCTGTACCAGCTTGAATTATTCGTTCTCTGGCTGAAAATATCGAAGTGTAATTGCACCTATAACCAGTGCGCAAACTGCATATCAATATATCTATCCTGCACAAGTATGCCAATAGTTTCCAACAACAGATTAGAAAAGTATTTATGCTACGTTGTCATGATACGGGGGAGGGATTCCTAGATTAGGGGGTCCTCGGACTGCCAGACTATATACTTTGGCCGGACTGTTGGACTATGAAGATTCGAGATTGAAGACTTCGTCCCGTGTCCGGATGGGACTCTCCTTTGCGTGGAAGGCAAGCTTGGCAATTCGGATATGTAGATCTCCTCCCTTGCAACCGACTTTGTGTAACCCTAGCCCCCTCCGATGTCTATATAAACCGGAGGGTTTAGTCCATATGACAACAACAATCATAATCATGGGCTATCTTCTAGGGTTTAGCCTCTACGATCTCGTGGTAGAACAACTCTTGTAATACTCATATCATCAAGATCAATCAAGCAGTAAGTAGGGTATTACCTCCATCGAGAGGTCATGATATGGCTTGATGGCTCGTCTTGTTGTCAAGGACAACATTACCTCGGGGGGAGCCCTGGCTGTAGGCCAAACTCTCCGACTAGGCGGCTTCGTCATGACCACCCGTTCGGCCGTCGCGCCGACGATGACTTCTCGGGTCATAAAAAACAACCTCCACGTCGGCTCGGGATTCGCCGAGTAGGTGGATCCAATCGAGCTCTCTTCCTTGAACGAGCTCTTGGATCGCATCGCTGCCCTGGGAGTCGCTACGGACTATGATCGGTTCGGGCTTAAACCCGACCAAAGGGAGATTAACTCTCTGCCGATCACCCATCAGATAGCAGTTGTGGAGGAGCAATGTAGCGATTCTTCCTCTATTTTGAGGACAAACTATGACCTGATTCCCGAGCTCTCCGAGCCGGATACCCGTCCACGGGAGGACATGGCCCAAGCTTCGAACCTAGATTCAAACATCGGGCCGGAACTAGTGGGCAACATCCCGGAGCCCGAACTGCTATGCTCGGAAACTCCTCCGCCCCTGGGTCTCAGATCGGGTCAGGGTTTGGACCTAAATCTACCCACCCACCCGGACATAAGTGATCTTTCCCACATTATACAAGAGCCCCAAGAGACAGTACATCACTATTGGGCCAGATTCCTCCTTGTAATGAGCAAGGTCAAGGACTATCGCGAGGAAGACACAATTTCATTCTTTTGGAAAAATTGCACGGACAAGGGAATCCTCAATGCTATAAGTCGCCGTGACATAGCACACTTCGCTGACTTGGCGGCCATAGTACAGAAGTACTGTGCGATGGAATGCGCCTGGAAAACCCAACAAAATTCTCGGATCCTCCGGCTCTCACTAAACCCCCCGTCCGAACTAAAAGGGTGTACTCTCGTAAGTCCCCCGATCCAATTACAAAGAAACCAAAGCCCACTACAGGGCGTGGAACTGTATTGGAGGGATGGTTTAATGGGCCATGCAAAATTCACAGTACGGCAGATACCATGCCAGCACACAGCCTTAGAGCATGTTGGATACTCCGGCAGGTGGCCAAGAGCGGCGAGGATCTCCTCGTCAACAATACAACAGAGCATCATCCCGTGGAAAATAACAATACAGTATTAACAGTCTTCGAGACCTTTGCCTCAAATAATAGGCACAAGCGAGCACTCCGCAGCCTTGTCGAAGTCTGCCACGTTGCAGCAATAAATCCATGGAGCGACACGGCCATAACCTTCAATGCCAGTGACGAACCTCAATTCCGAACAGCCCGAGCACCAGCCGCTTTGGTCCTTAATCCAATTGTGGACGGCTTCCGGCTTACTAAAGTGGTCATGGATGGTGGCAGCGGATTAAACCTCATCTACGAGGAAACTCTTAGCAAAATGGAAATAGACAAGAGCCGCATTAAGCAAACCAGCACGACCTTCAGAGGAATCATCCCTAGTCGGGAGGCACGATGTGCGGGAAAAATCACACTAGATGTGGTATTCGGCACGCCGGAGAATTATAGGTCCGAGGAAATCACATTCCAAGTGCCCCGTTCAGTAGCGGATACCACGCCATTTTAGGACGGGAGGCATTCACGATCTTCCAAGCTATACCCCATTACGGATACGTGAAGCTCAAAATGCCCGGGCCTAATGGAATCATCACTCTAGCTAGTGATCCGGACATAGCACTCCGCGCCGAAAATAAAACCGCCGCACTAGCCCTCGAGGCGTTATCTGAAGCCCTTGCGGCTGAAGAACTAACTGCGCTGCGCTCCACAGTGGACAGGGATGACGTGATAATCGACAAAAGACCCAAGTCCACCTCTTTTAAACCAGCGGACGAAATAGTCAAATTCCAGGTCCACCCAACGGACCCTACAAAAACAGCATCCATCGGGGCACAGCTGAACCCCACAACAGACGCCGCTCTGCGGGAGTTCTTGCGCGATAATTGGGACATCTTCGCCTGGCATCCTTCAGACATGCCAGGAATCCCACGCATGCTGGCCGAGCATAGCCCTAACATTCTAAAGGGGTTCAAGCCGGTCAAGCAGACTCTTCGGCATTTCTCTGAGCCTAAGCGACAAGCCATGGGAGAAGAGCTAGCCAAGTTACTTGAGGCCGGATTTATTAGAGAAATAAAACATCTGGACTGGCTAGCAAACCTGGTGATGGTACCAAAGAAGGACAAATCCTGGCGCCTATGTGTCGATTTCAAGGACCTTAACAAGGCTTACCCCAAGGATCCCTTCCCCCTCCCCCGCATCGATCAAATTATCGACGCTACCGCAGGACACGACGCATTGTGTTTCCTCGACGCATACTACGGATACCATCAAATTAAGATGGCGGAGTCCGATCAAGCCGCAACGACATTTATCACTCCATACGGCCCCTTCTGTTTTAACACCATGCCCTTCGGGCTCAAAAACGCCGGTGCAACCTATCAACGCATGATTCAGACATGCCTGGAAACACAAATCGGCAAAACAGTGGAGGCATACGTAGACGATGTGGTCATCAAAACCAAACACATCGAATCTTTAATAGATGACTTGAGGCTTAAGTCCAACAATCTTCGAACATATGACATCAAGCTCAATCTGGAAAAATGCGTTTTCGGCATGCCCGCTGGAAAGCTCTTGGGCTTCATTGTTTCCAATAGAGGAATTGAAGCAAATGCGGCTAAAATTCGAACTCTGTCATAGTTGGCTATCCCAACAGACCTCAAGCAAATCCAGAAATTAACTGGATGCGTGGCTGCCTTAAGCCGCGTTATCTCCCGATTGGGAGAAAAGGCACTACCTCTTTATCGCCTTCTTCGACGCACGGAACACTTTGAGTGGACGGATGCTGCCACGGCCGGATTGGAAGAAATAAAAGCCGTCTTGGCCACCAACCCAATATTTGCCGCGCCAAATGTCGGCGAACCAATGTTGTTATATATAGCGGCAACACACCAAGTTGTAAGCGCAGTGCTCGTCGTCGAACGAGAGACAGACGGACATAAGTTCCCGCTTCAAAAGCCGGTATACTACCTATCCACTGTCCTCACTCCATGCAAATCACGGTACCCATATTATCAAAAGATAGCATACGCGGTCTTTATGGCATCCCGGAAACTATGACACTACTTTCAAGAGTGTTCAATTACGGTGGCCTCCGAAGTACCACTCAACGACGTAATAAATAACCATGATGCCATGGGCCGGATTGCTAAATGGGCTATCGAGCTCCTCCCATTCGACATAACATACAAACCACGGCGAGCCATTAAGTCACAAGTACTGGCTGTTTCGTCGCCGAATGGACGGAAGCCGAACTCTCTAAAGAGTACGGAGCGTACTCTAATTGTATCATGCACTTTGACGGCTCTAAGATGCTGGCTGGTCTGGGGGCAGGCATCGTCCTGACATCCCCCACCAGAGATACAGTCCAATACGTAGTCCAAATATTATACACAGACTCCAACAATGCAGCAGAATATGAGGCCCTGTTGCATGGTCTCCGGATGGCAGTCTCCATGGGCATTCAACGCATAGAGGTGCGTGGGGATACGAACCTCACAATATCTCAAATAAATGGAGACTTTGACGCCAAGGACCCAAAAATGGTGGCTTACCGCAACGCCGTCCTCAAAATGTCAGCTCGGTTCGAGGGGCTTGAATTCCACCATGTGGTCTGAGAAAACAATCAAGCGGCGGATATCCTCGCCCGCATCGGTGCTAAGCGCGACCCTGTCCCACGTAATATCTTCTTGGAAAGGCTGTTTAAGCCATCCGTGGTGTGGGAAGGGGAGACCGGCAACAACAGTCTGGATCCGCCACAACGCCAGATCCCAAACACTCTAACGTAATTGGAGGCCCTGCCACCGAAATAACACCTTCGGCCCACGTGATTATGGCTGTAATCGCCCCGTGGACAGAACCCTTCTTGGCCTGCCTAACGAGGCAAGAACTCCCAGAGGACCCAAATGAGGCACGTTGCATTGTGCGGCGGTCTTAAGCCTACAAGGTCTACGAGGGAGAGCTTTATAAGAAAAGTGTTACCGGATTACTTCAAAGGTGCATCTCCGAAGAGGAAGGAGGGCAACTTTTGGTAGAAATTGATGCTGGACTCGGCGGCCATCACGCCGCAGCTCGGGCCCTTGTAAGCAAGGCCCTCCGTACAGGTTTTTACTGGCCGACGGCCCGAGCAGACGCACAGGACCTCGTTCAAGGTTGCGTCGGTTGCCAGCTTTTTGCAAACAAAAGCCATATGCCACCTATCGCTCTCCAAACAATCCCCATTACTTGTCCCTTTGTTGTAACGCCCACGATGCGGCTATATCTCCCACGTGTCGAGGCATGACTTAGAGGCATAACCGCATAGTGGTTTTGTCGCAAGAAGGGTCATCTTCACACAATCCCATGTAATGAACAAGAATGGGATAAAGAGTTGGCTTACAATCGCCACTTCACACAAAACATAAATATATCTCATACATCATCCAAAATACAAACATATAGACCGACTACGGTCAAAATCCAGATGAAAATAAGACAACCCCAAATGCTAGATCCCCGATCGTCCCAACTGGGCTCCACTACTGATCATCAGGAAAAGACACATAGAAACGACCACGTTCCTCGTCGAACTCCCACTTGAGATCGACCCCATCATCTGCACTGGCATCGTCGGCACCTGCAACTGTTTTGGTAGAATCTGTGAGTCACGGGGACTCAGCAATCTCACACCCGCGAGATCAAGACTATTTAAGCTTGTAGGAAAGGATGGTGTAGTGAGGTGGAGTTGCAGCGGCAAAAGCATATATGGTGGCTAACTTGCGCAAATGAGAGCGAGAAGAGAAGCAACGGAACGGTCATCATCTAGCAATGACCAAGAAGTGACCCTGAACACCTACTTATGTCATACATAACTCAGACCGTGTTCACCTCCCGGACTCCGCCGAGAAGAGACCATCAGGGCTACACACGTAGTTGATGTATTTTAATTGGGTCAAGTGACAAGTTCTCTACAACCGGACATTAACAAATTCCCATCTGCCTCATAACCACGGGCACGGCTTTCGAAAGATAATACCCTGCAGGGGTGTCCCAACTTAGCCCATCAAAAGCTCTCACGGTCAACGAAGGATAAACCTTCTCCCGGAAAGACCCGATCAGTCTCGGAATCCCGGTTTACAAGACATTTCGACAATGGTAAAACAAGACCAGCAAAGCCGCCCGAATGTGCCGACAAATCCCGATAGGAGCTGCACATATCTCGTTCTCAGGGCACACCGGATAAGTCAAGCTACGAGTAAAACCAGACCTCGAGTTTCCCCGAGGTGGCCCCGCAGGCTGCTCGGTTCGGACCAACACTCGAAGGAGCACTGGCCCGGGGGGGTTAAAATAAGATGACCCTCGGGCTCGCGAAAACCCGGGGGAAAAAGGCTTAGGTGGCAAATGGTAAAACCAAGGTTGGGCCTTGCTGGAGGAGTTTTATTCAAGGCGAACTGTCAAGGGGGTCCCATAAATCACCCGACCGTGTAAGGAATGCAAACTCAAGGAACATAATCCCGGTATATCAGTAACTAGGGCGGCAAGGGTGGAACAAAACACCAGGCATAAGGCCGAGCCTTCCACCCTTTACCAAATATATAGATGCATTAATTAAATAGGAGATATTGTGATATCGCAACATATCCATGTTCCGACATGGAACAAACTTCAACTTCACCTGCAACTAGCAACGCTATAAGAAGGGCTGAGCAAAAGCGGTAACTTAGCCAAACAACGGTTTGCTAGAAAAGGATGGTTAGGGGCTGACATGGAAAAATGGGAGACATGATATAGCTTGTGATAGGTAGTGGAGCATGGCAATAGAGCGAACAACTAGCAAAGCAAAGATACAAGTGATTTCGAGGGGTGGTCATCTTGCCTACAAGGTTCTCAGAGTTGTCGAAAGCTTGATCCTCGTAAGAGTACTCGACAGGTTCCTCGTTCACGAACTCGTCTCCCGGCTCTACCCAAGACAAGAACACAAACAAACGGAACCACAATCAACAACGAGAAATGCGCAAGCAACATGATGTAAAACATGTATGATATGCAAGATATGATATGCGATGCATATGCGTGCTCCGGAAGGAAAATGATGAACATGGCAGTAACTTGGCAAACCAAGCATGCCACTGGAAAGATGAGATGGTTTCGGTCGAAATCGATATAAAGATCACCGGAAACGGATGCACGGTTTGCAAATGGCAAGCAAAACAAGAATGACACGAATCTGTGATAAACAGCAAGATAGCACTTAAAATGCAACAAGCAACAATGCTACAGCACCCCAACATAGCAACAAAGCACATGGCAGTAATCTACAGGAGATGCTTGACAAAAGATGAACACTGAGCTATGGCTAGATCACAACATATCAAGCTCAAACAAGCATGGCAAAAATGCAAAAGATAACAGGATCACAGACAGTGAAAAACTGGACATGGCAGAAAACAGCATCACGTAGCAATGTTCAGAGCACGAAATCAACATGCTACAGGAACTTAACATAGCAAAACAAGGCACGGAAGTGTTCTACTAAATGCATATGACAAAAGTCCCTTACTGACCATAAGCCAAAAAGGACCAGAAGGTATGATGGCAAGCATGTAAACATAGCAAGTTTCGTTATCAGGTTTCAGACTTAGCAGAAAACAGAGCATGGCAGAAATAATAATATGTAGGCCGCTTTGTGAGGTTGATGCACTCACTACGGAGCAATGCATGACAAACCAAGCATACCTACAGCAAGATGGCATGTTTATGAAGCTATCCATGGCAAGAACAAATACATAGCATGTATGGATCAACTACAATAAGCTTGGCAAAATTGCATATCATGTTAAGAATCTGCCAGAAATATTTTATAGCAAAAGTAGAGCAAGATTGAGTCATGCTATGGCACACCATAATTGCAAACAACCGGTTACAATGATGTTAATAACTACTTTTCAGCATCCAATTGAAACTCTTTAATTCCTTGTTTGTTTAACTGGTTTGCTGTTATAACTCCCAGTTGAGATGTTTTGCTAACTTTAATGGCAAAACAGGTTAGCCCAAGATAAAAGAGCGATGTCCCCATGGACGTTGTATCATCCCACAACAGTGGCACCGGCCCAATCGTGCCTCATGAATTGCCAACTGCTGATGCTCTAGAGGCTAAACTAGTGGTAGAAAGAGATTCTGCTTCTGCACTTAGAGACGAAGTTGACATGTTGAGGAAGCAAACAACACAATCACAAGCAGTACTCAAGACAACCATTAAATGTTTGGTGGATTTCAAAACGAAGCAAGCCGAGACTGACCGCATTGTTAAGGTCCTGAAGGAAAAAAGGAAATTAAATTCCCACTTAGTATTATAGGTGGACCATAAGTTGCACGCATCGGAAAGGGCAAAGATGCTGTAGTAGCTTCGCTAAAAAAAGGATGTTGTTCTAGCAAAAAAAAGTACAGCGGCCTAGCTTATGTATGTTAGTTGATATTGTTGATCCATATACTCTATAAGTATTTATATGTCTGTTAGTTATGTACATTCTTGGTTGATTGACTCGGTATTTGAATCTTGATACATCGCTTGTGTACATATCTAAATGGGAGTACACATTATGTTGCGTGTGACATTTGAGTTGGACATAAAGTGTTCCAAGTATTCGAATTCACCTTAAACTTGATTCTAGCTTCTGAATTTGAGTATCGGCATTTGTAGATCATATTCATCTATGACAGTGGAATACATCTTTGTCGTGCTTTTGAAGATATATAAAAACACATAGAATGATTTATAAAGATTTGTATAGGAATACAAAATGGATTTGAATTTAGTTGCCAGGGTAAACGTGGATGCTTCTTGTCCCAAAATTCGAAAGAAGCGGCAAAATGTCCACTCCCACATCAGCTCCCCGTAGCCAAGTGTTTGTGAGATGGAAATTACTGTCTACCCATTACATGGACAATCCGTCGGCCCAATGTCCACTGCTTTCATTAGGGGTAGGTTAGTAACTTCAAATAGACGTGACACGACCGCCTCTGAGCCCATTCCAACACGGTGGGCGCCAAACATGGGCGGCAAAACACATTTGATCGAAGCTTGTCCGAAAGACCTCTGTTTCTCCCTCCATTTCCCCATTCATACACGATGGGCGGCAAAACAAACTTGACTCGGCCGAAATCGATGTAGGCAAATATTTTCAATAGGGGCAGGTTTGTAACTTCACTCAGGCGTGACACAACCGCCCTACCTATCAGCCTCGTTCATACACCGTGGGCGCCAACCATGGGCACCAAAACACCCTCTCCTCGCCCGAAATCGCTCTGGGCAAATATTGGCGAGATGCGAGATTACCGTCCTATCCCCAACCGATGAGATGTCCAAATTTTAAATGGGGGCTAAGTTCGTAACTTTCCCATATTTCAGATAGGCGTGTCCCAAAAACATGGTTCCCTGTACCTCTCCCTCCATTTTCCCATTCATACACCGTCCGCGCTAGAACACCATCCCCACACCAGCCTCCTCCGTCCGCCACCCCATCCATCGCCGCCGTCCTCCACCCCATCCATTGCCACCGTCCTCCACCATGCCGGAGCGCCTACCAAGACCGTGTCGTCCACTGCTAGAGATGGACGTTTCTCATCCACGGCGACGGACCAAGAGCCTTGCATCGCGTCCTCTCGCTTCATCGGCGCCGTCATCCTCTTTGCCGGGGCCGCTCACACGACCTTCTCTTCCACCGCAACGGTACTTATCCAACCGATGCACCCGTCTACCGTCGCAGATCTGCTTCAACGCCACCGACAGCCATTGCACCCCTGATGCCTACACGGCGCCGCAAGAGAGGTGGTACTTCATATCTCCTCAACTTCTTGATCTCAACCAGAAAATAGATCGTAACTTGGTTACTCTACTTTCTTTTCAGCTCTTAGAATCTAGTTCTTAGTTCGAAGCAAACAATGGATGCTAAATATCATTTCTCCGGTTTGCAGCATTAAATCTGCCATGGCACAGTCATAATACGGTTTAATTGATCATGCTTAGGGTTTAATTGATCATGTTTGTTCCGTGGTGGTTTCTTTAATAGAAATCGGAGGGGAAACCCTCTTTTGCTAAAAAATGCTTAGGGTTTCCCCCTTTTATGATCACTATACGGTCAGAATACGTGCTTCGTGTCATAATAGCACTGCTCCACCCATGAAGCTAAACAAGCTTAGTTGTTCAAATACGAATCTGATATTATTAAAATAGAGTCGTTTAATTGGTCAGCAAAATGTTCCTAATTTAGTTTCGAAAATGCATGTTCGCCGCTCGGGTGTGTATCTCTACAGGGTGCCCACGGTGGGCCAGCCCACCCTGGGATTTTGGGTCGTCCCAGGCCCTGATTCCCCTCTGTTCTGCTGCGCGCTTTCGATCTCTACTCGCCCCCAGCCGCCTGCCTCACCGGCGACTTTCCGTCCCCGGATGGCATGATTCTAGGAGGAGACGCCGGACTAGCAGGAGGTCGGGAGCCGCTCGCCCTACAGCGTCACCGCTGCCCGGGCGCGCTGCCGTGCCTACCCTCCCAGTCCGTTCAGGGCTCAGGCGTGCAACACCCACTACGCCAACCCAATTTATCCTGAGATACATCCTCAACACTCAGCACTTCAGCAGCCACTCCTCATCACCCATTTTCTAATTGATTCATTACTCATTAGGCAGGACTGTCATTAGGGTTTGTTGTGTGCATAGTGCTGCCTACACTTAATGGTTTAGATGTATTTTAGTAATCTTTAGTACCTATAAAGTTCACAGGGTTTCAAAATTCCGGCCCTAGGAACTGACACTAGTCATTTTGGATTGTTGGTCGTAGTGACATTGACCCAGGTTACTGCTGCAGGCTAGGTTTGTTGACAATTTTACTTGTATTTCTTACTCATTCGATATGATATCCAATTATTCACATCTATTAGTTGCAAACAGTAAGTGCTAGACAAACTTCATGATTCAGATTTTGGACGATCTCTTACTGCAGTTACAATTCTGCATACTTGTCCTAGTGAGCTAACAAGTAAATGATTGATTCACTACATCTATGCTAGCCTTCATATATTTGTTGTCAATATTCTTTTCTGGTGGACCACCCTATTTCAAAATGCTGGAACCGTAGACATAAGTGAATAGTATTTCTCTGTGTGATCTCTTCCATCATGTGTGGGAAACGAACACTGCATTGTATAGAAAGAAAGTGTCATTTCCAACTTTTACGTAGGCTACGATCTTCTACATGGAATACAATCCGCCTACTTGCTTTGTGTCGCACTACCAACACTCCACCCTTGAAGCTAAACATTATGCCACTCATAATTCCTTGGTTTATTTGTTCAAATACGAATTTGATATGATTCTAATGTTCCTACTTCAGTTTTGAAATGTGTGTCTGCCTGTTATAGAGACATATGGGGTTTGTATTTCTATGTGTGGTCTGGTCAGCACGGTTGGGGGGTGAACTTTGCATATGCAGGGGTTCATAGGGAGACACTCTTCGAGTTGAACCCACAATGCATTCCATAGATAATCTGACTACTTTTTATGTTTTCATGAATCTTAGATTCTGAAGAGCATCATAATGATTATGAGCTTGCGCGCATGAAAAGAATAAAGCAGAACAATGCCATGGCTGTCAAACTTGGCATTAAGGGACTGAAATCAAGTCTAGATGCAATGCAATGCAAACGCTCTCCACCTACAGATTCATGCTCAGAATATGATCCTAACAGTGATTCTGAGCTAGAGGGAGACCTAAGTTAATGTAGCTCCCTAGTGGAGGTGTCAGAGGCAGATGCCCTATCTTATTCACCCATCAAGGTGCTTGCTCTAACTTTCCACGGTTATATTGGTCGCACATATCTTGCAACTGGTGTTTTGCATTGCTTCTACTTTGTTGCACTACCATTAGCTTATTTTACACATCGTGTATGTGAATACGCTCTGCCTATCCATTTTCAGTCCATATTCCATCTGTCATCATACCATATTTATCCATTCAAATGTTGTTCTTGTGTATCAGACGTTCAAAAGGAAGAGGGCGATTGCTGATCGTGGAGGAGCACAAGCAAAGTATTGGGAGAAGGTAGTGACACCTAATAAATCAAATAGCCCATTAGGTGTAGTTGCAATATCACCTGACCCGCAAAACACCCCAACTCTAGCAGACTCTAGCCCTACTACACTGGTCATTTCTGATGCCCCAACTCAGCAGACCCCACCTGCAGCAAACAGTATGATGATGCCAGTTTACATAGCACCAGCTCTACGACGCAAAACCCCCATTCCAGCAAAGAGTGCACCAAATCCAGTTGCCAAATCTCTTTTCGAACTAGAGAGAGCCCCAATTGCATCAAATAGGACACCTGTTCCATTTCTTCCTAGTTTAGAAGATGAAGCTTATATTGTTGTCAGGAACTTTGTGCGCATCTTTCCTTCATGGAAAGATTATACCGCAGACACAAAACAATTTCCAGTCTTCCTCCGCAACTTACGCGTAAGTAATGTACTAATTTTATTCATGGTAATTACTGCATATGTTTCTGCTCACAGAAGACAGAAGATTTCATTCTTTTAAATAGGTGATGACCAAACTGGATTGTCAAGATGAGCAAGGGTTGGCTGCGCTTTTCAAGCACTCGTTGATGAAGTATCGTTCCTACCTGAGGCAAGCGTACTTCGATGGCAAGCCTCTAAACAAAATTTCTGTGAAGTCTCTGGTGCTACATTTATCCGATAGTGACTGGAATAATCTTGTTACACATCGGTCTCGTCTGCAGCGTAAGGTACTGTCTATGATATCGCATCACAATTTGAACTACATTTCTGCATTTGCCTTAATGTCTCACTAGTACGAAAACTGTTAGCAGAAGAACCTTCATTCTCAAGGGACCACAGAATCTCGCAACTATACTGCACACTGCATTGCTCTTGTGAGTACCTCTTGCCCTGTATGCCATGTGTTCCATCAAGATAAACCCAAAGATCATCGAGCACCTTGATAAGCTGCGCAAGTCATGTCTATGGGTGAGAAAGTCGGACGATGGGTATAGGGGCAGCTCACTGGCAGCATGGGGTATGGTGTGCAAACCCAAGAGCAAGGGAGGGCTGGGGATCATTGATCTTAAGACCCAAAACCAAGGGTTGTTGTTGAAACAGCTTCACAAGTTCTATAACAAATATGATGTTCCTTGGGTAAGTTTAGTTTGGGACACCTACTATGTGGACAAAATACCGCATGCCTCTGATCCGTGTGGATCATTCTGGTGGAGAGACCTCATGCAACTATCCGATATATATATAGGGGTCACAAAATCGGAGGTATTGGCAGGGGACACGATCCTGTTTTGGAAAGATAAATGGAATACTGAGATTTTTCAAGACAAATACCCGAGAGCCTTTTCCTTTGCCAAGGAACCAGATATATCAGTGAGACATCTCTTGTCCTCTGAGAGATTGGGTGATGTGTTGCACCTGCCTCTATCTTTGGAGGCTAGGAATGAGGTTGCTGGTCTGCAGTCAGAGACCTTGGATACCTCAATGACTGATGGCAAGGATGTGTGGTCTTGTGTCTGGGGAGGTGGTGAGTTTCGATCCTCAAAATACTACGCCCACTGTTTTAGCCAGATACAAGTTGATGAGGTTTTTGGCTGGATCTGGAAAACCAAATGTACAATGCAATGGAAGGTGTGTTTTGTGGCTGTTGTTGGCTGACAGGTTGAACACTGGAAATATGCTCCGGAGAAGACACTTCGGAGTCCAAAATGATGACTACAACTGCCTACTCTGCCACCACCCACCAGAGGAAGATATTTTTCACCTCTTCTTCACCTGCCCCTTCAGTCAGAGATGCTGGGATGCTGTGGGGATACAATGGCCAAATGACACTGACTGGTTCAGAATGCTGCATGAGGGCAAGGTCAGATGGGCAAGGCCGATGTTCTTAGAAGTTTTTGCAGTGGCAGCCTGGGAGATCTGGAAGGAGAGGAATGATAAACACTTCAGAGGAATTAAACCTTCATATGAATCGTGGAGGAGCAGATTCAAGCAGGACTTTGCCATGCTGGTTCATCGATCAAAGCAAGAGCAGGGCCCTTACATTCTATCAATAGTTAACTTGCTTTGATTTTACCTTCTGTTTGTGTTAGGCTACTTATCTAACCCCCCCCCTATGTAACTTGTACAGTGCTGGACACTCTAAACCCCCTTAATTTTGTCTTATTAATATAAAAGGCAGTGAGAGAATCTCACTGTCATCAGTTCTAAAAAACATACTTACTTTCATAGTTGTTTGATTATGTAGCATCACTGCATATGTTAGCCTCGTTATCATCCATTTGGTGGACATTATAAGATCCGTATGGACTCTTACATCAATTTAGGATCAACCCAATGCTTTTGAAGAGGTTTAGCTCTACAGTCCTCTTGTAAGGACTGAACGTCGTCTATCACTGTACTTACATTAACAGCTACTCCCTCTGTCCCATAGTATAACAATGTTTTGTATAGTACACCAGTGTTCAAAACACTCGTATTATGGGAAGAGGGATTGGTTCATTGTGTAGCATTCTGCATCTTATCTCCCTCGCCCACCATTTACTAAAAGATATCAGATCTATATTTAATCTTACCAAAAAATTGAATACACAAACAATGCTAGTGCAGAAGTGTAGCCCATTGGTCTTGTCAGTACATTTTGTCCTGTAACGCTTGTACTTCCAAGGATTGGTAGTTGATTATGTAGCATGAGTCAACATCTTATCTACATTATCCTCTATCCCTTCTAGTATTATCATATCTATAATTACACTCTACAAAATGTAGATTACAGGCAATGCTTATGAAGAAGATTATGTGCTGAAATTCTTGAGTTATCCTTCCCTTGACATGGAGAAGGGCATTATAAAGCTGGTGTTAACTGTTAATGTAAGTCAGTCCTTCTAAAGCCTTTATCCTCAACTGCTATTTAATTTGCTCATACTCCCGATCGTTTACTGCTGTTTAGTTTGATGTTTCTATCAAAATGCATGTTCGCGAACCGTAAGTTCCAAGTTTTACTTGTAAAACCAAATTCCTTATTCATACCATGCACATTACTCAATACTCCCTATATGTATGCTTGTTTTTTTTGATCTATAATCCAGTGTGTGGTGAAGCAGCCCACGTTTGCACCTTGTCATCTCCTGTTTTATCTTATTGATGTGGCTGATGATATGAACAACATGCCATGCACATTAACCAAAATAGATACAATGATTGTCTTTGCCCTTCATCTATGCTTGTTATGTTGACATGGTAATCCAGTAGTGTGGTGAAGTTCCCCGCATTATGAACAATGCCAGATTATGCTATTGATATTTGGAACTTACTCCTTATTTTCTAATTTGAAATTGGATGGAATTGACAGCACAGTTATCATCTTTCTTTATACACGTGGAAAACTTGTCATCTCTATGCCTGTTTTAGGGTGATATGCCTGATGGCATGCACAAGTCTACTGAAGGTTGTGAGACAAACCCAACATATATTGCAGCAAAGAAGGCAAAACATCTTGAAGATAGCGAGACAACCCCAAAGTCTTGTCTTGATGCAGTGTTCAAGTTACTTGAGACTAGCAGTCAGACAAGCTCACAGAATTCGCTGTCTGAATCAGTTCGACTTCTTCAGTCCCAAGTTCTAGCAGAAAGGCATTCTGCAACTCAACTTCGACTTGAAGTCCTATATCTAAGAAATATTGCGGAGAACACCAATGAGAAACTCATTGCTAAACAGCTACACCTGGAAGCTATGACCGACATCCTAGGCTGGTCTCACAGCCTTGCTCAGCAGCTTGCGCAGCAGTTCCCGCACAAGGCTAATCTTTCTTGAATTGTCTTGGAAGTTGTCTCGGTTCAGTATTATTTTGTTACGCTGCAATAGTGCCCAGTTTTTGTAATATGCTTCTTCGTTGCGCTTTATGATCATTGGTGGCGAACTTCGATGCCCAGTGGATGTAATATACCATAAATCCTTTATTGTATAGTATAGGTTTATTCTAAGTTCCTATGACGTAATTTCTTTATTGTATAGAGTAGGTTTGTTCTTAATTCCTACTAATTACTGCCATCATTCGCTATCTGAAAAAAAATTGATGTAGTCGACCTTGCCAAAACATTCGCCTCTAACGGGCCTGGTTTTTAGCGGGCCACAATTGGGCCGTCCTACATCTTTCTTGGGCCTGAATGGCCATTGGGGCATTCACACTTTGCGCCAGGCCCACAACTTACTCTGGCCTATATTCGGCCCAAATATTAGTTGGGCCTTTTGTGGACCCAGCACTTAGATTGGCCCAGGCAGCGTTGGGCCATTAACAGGCTGAATATTCTACTGGCCTGTTACGGCCCAGAAGAAACCATGGGCCTTTAGCAGGCCGAAATGCATGTTGGGCCTCAATTTTCACTAGTCTACGACAGGCCTTCAGAGGCTGAACTATAGACCGGGCCTTTTTTGGCCCAGTTATATGACGGGTCGTTACCAGGCCGAAACATATCTTGGGCCTTAGTTGTCCCACTGATATCATGGGCCTTTAAGAGGCCGAAAGCTTAGTACGTACATCAACAGGCCAAATTATATGACAGGCCTTTAACAGGCCCAAAGTCACGTTGGGCTGAACTATTGCCACCTTTATCACACGCCGTTACTGGGCCGGATGTCATGTCAGACCATATATGGCCCGTGGGCAGCACGGGCCATTCCCAGGCCGAAAGACACACCGGGCTGAAATGGGCCCATGTGTACATCGGGCCTCTAACAGGCCGAAATTCACTGGGCTGTAATTGGGCCCAAATATTCGGCAAACAATTAACGGGCCAGATCTGGCTTCGGGCCGTAAATGGGCCTTTATTAAACAGGCCGTTATTGGGCTGGCCCACTATTACTTGAGTAAGTACTACGGGCCTTTGACTGGGCCGACCTTTTTAACCTATATGGGCCTCTGTTGGGCCCTGCCATGTGTCGACGTATCATAGGCATGTCTCCTCTAATGGACGGCGACATATGGCCCACCGAGGAGCGGACACGTGTTTCCACTGGCTAATGAGAATTTTACACGTGGAAAATCACCATTGGTCCGGGCTGTTAACGGGTTATAGGATCTAACAGACTTGATAGCTTAACGGCTAGCCGTTACGGTGGATGCCACGTGTCGGTCACCCTTGACGAAAGCACTTCTATGACGCATGATTTATCATCATGGAAGTGGACACTTCCGTGATGATAATTTTGGTAATGTCATGGAACTCTTCTATGACAACACAGGTATGACTATCTTGATTTTGTCATAAAATTGTCATGGATGTACATGCATGACAAAAAACGTGACCTACTGTGACAAACACGTATCATCATGGAAGTGTCTTTTTTTGTATTGTAGGAAGGAAACTATGGCAATTTGGAAAAAAGTTACCCACACCCCTCTCCATATTTGCAAATAAGGCCTCCCCTTGATCATGTTGATGTTCCATGGAACGCATGGGCATCTTGCTAGTACTACATATAATATATAGAACATTGATTATAATTTGGGGTAATGTGTGGCTTTTGCAGCTCAGGGCTAAATACTTGTCATAATGTAGGTGGCGGGGCACTATACTTTGTGTGATAAACACGGTGTACATATGGAACATGGTTTAGATTATGAATATATAGTTAGTACATCAAATGTACTATTATTTGGAATCAACATCAAGTGTATTCAAAAAATTCAATTCGAGTTAGTATTTACCTGTATAGTAATCATGTGGTGTGTTGTTAAGGTAACACACAAATGATGGTTGAAGTTGGCAACAATCATGATTGTAGATTCTTATTGAAATAGAGAAACGAATTCAAATTCAGTTTGAATTGCAGAGGTAGTATAAACATTCAAAATGCACTAAAATGTTGGTATGAGTAGGTTACATGCATTATACAGCCAGCAAAAAAATTTAATTGGACATAACATGGATTCATACTCCCTCCTTCTATCTATATAGGGCCTAATGCGTTTTTTAAGACCGCCTTTGACTATTGACAAGATAAATAGTACATGACATGCACAATGTGAAAATTATATCATTGAAAGCTCCTTTCACACACGAATTTAATGGTGTGCTTTGTGTAAGTTGCATGTCATATATTATTGCTCTAATATTTGGTCAAAGTTAGCGTCGAAAAACACATTAGGCCCTATATAGATGGAAGGAGGGAGTAGCTTTGAATAGCATTTGTATAGTAAAACGGGACAAGACTCTCTCTCTTTATGTAGTGTGAATAGTTTTATTTTTTTCGTTTTTTTCATTGAGGGAAGTGTGAATTGATTTGGTGCATACAAGTACAATATTACACGTTAGGCTTGTCCCTAAAATTCAACCCACGCCTTGTTATATCTCGAAAATTCAGATATCGTGCTCCCAAAACTGACGCCTTCACAACCCGCGCCTTGCTATCCCGAAATTACAACACGCGCGAAAACTCCCTCAAGCTGCCAAATCCCGAGACGCAAAATCCCCCTTCTAACCCTGAGCCGAATTACTTTTGTAACACACCCTACATTTTGGATAAGCGCGTCCCTAAGTCATGGTTCCCCCTCCCATCGCCTCCTTTTCGCCATTCGAAATCCCAGGCCGCCATAACCTCTCTGCTCCAGCCGCGAAACCCCACCCTCCTCCGTCCGCCACCTCACCGCTGCCCAGCTGGAGCCTCTTCCCCGACGACATCGTCCACCCCAACAGCTCGACATCCCTAATCCACCTGCCCGGATGAGGATCCGTCGTCCATCTCGTCGTCCCACCAGTTCAGCCGCCCTGTCCTCCACCTCCAAGGAGCTGCTCCAACGATCGCCTCGTCTATCGCGGCTGCTCCATCCCCACAGCGCCGCCTTAACCTGCTCCACCGGAACCGCAGCATCCTCACCGACTCCTCGGACGAAGCTGAGGCCTACTCAGCGCCACCAAAGAGGTTGTACACTCATCGCATCGCACCTTCTCCTTAACTCGACCTCCCGGCGCTGACGGTGCTCCATCCTGCACCCCCATGGAGCAGCTACCTCGAAGCCGGTGCCACGGGCGACATATCCATGGCGGCTCTCCCTCAGTGTGAGGCCCCTTCGGCAGCGGCGTCCATACCAGCCGGATCTGCTGCTCCTGCTCCGGCTCTTGCTCGCTCGCTCGCGTTGCTGCTGCTGCTCTCCCCCTCGCTCGTGCTGCTGCTCTACTCCATTTAGCTACACTTCAGTCGACTGAATCCACTTTTGGGTCAGTCGATTTTCAGGGGGTGGGCAAGGGTGGCTCGCCGGAGTTAAGGACGAACCACCCGCAGCAGGGAGGGGGGCTCGCCGGAGAGGTACCCCACTATCTATGTTTGGGTTCTGGGTGGGGGCGGTGCTCGCCGGCGGTGGGGGCGCGATAGTGGGGCGGTGGCGTGGGGATTGCCGGAGAAAAAGCTTGGTGCGTGGGGGGGCCTAGAGGGCTGGCTGGGTGGCGGCGGACTGGCGGTGGGGAGTTGTTTTGGGGCAGCGAGGAGGCGGTGGACCGGCGGTGGGGAGTTGTTTCGGGGCGGCGAGGCGGCGGCGGACCGGCGGTGGGGAGTTGTTTCGGGGAGGCGAGGCAGAGCGGGGTTCGGCCGGTGGTGGCTGGCGGCTCAGGGGGGTGCAGGTTGAAGATGAACTGCAGGCCCTCCCTAAACTATCCCATGTGAAGTGTCTCTCTGCTACCATTGTGTTCAGTTTCGACAGTAACATTCGGATTCCACTGTAAATTTCAGTTTCGACAGTTAAGTTCAGAGTCAACAGTTTTTACCTCATCTATTATAGTCAGGTGGTTTTTGGTGATGTAAATTTTACATCTATTTTACATCATCTATTGGAGATGCTATTAGAATCCCACTTGAGATTAACGATGTCTGTCTTGTGAGACTGCTTCAGCCTTGATGTCTTACAGCTCACCAGAGCTGCTCCAACGACAGAACGATCCATCACAACAGAGCAGTGCCTTGGACGCCGTTTACAGATTCCTCAGATCTTCCTCCACACCTCCGACAGCCACCTCTGCCTCAACTTCTTCAGCGGCCAACCCAATGATGCTGAGGTCGACACGGCTACGGCAAAGAGGTTGTACACTTGTTGCATCACTTATTACTCTACATTCACGTAGATCCATTAGGGCTATTTTGGTTCAACGGAAAACACATAGCAATAGGAAATTTTCCTATGGCACTCTACTATTCAATTATTCATGCATTTTGTTGAAAAGAATGGAGCAAAACATCCACCTGGACATACTTTTCAAAATCCTATGCATGAAAACAAGACCAAGTACATTAGTGGCAGAACAACATTCTAAATGTACACGCTTTCATATGGTTTCACTTTATTTTGGCCATGTTTCTTTGCATTCCTCTACTCTTCCAATTCCCGTGAACCAAACACCCAAGTTGACAGAAATCTTGTGTTTACAAATGCTTTGTTTACCATGTGCATTCCTATCGTATTCCGATGTTTTTTCTATCCCTGCATTTTTAGAATCATGCAAGCCAAATGAGCCCTTACATAATTACTTCAGTTACAGGTAGGTGTCGAAGGAAACTTTGTGTGGTTTGTCTTGCTCCTGCCGCGACGTCGTCCACCTCACCTGAGCTGCTGCATCGACAGAAGAATCCACCAAACTAGACATCACGACTCCTGACCGTCTTTCTCCGGCTCAGATATCCTTCCTTGCCGCCGGCACCCACCGCAACGACATCACCATCATCGACTCAGCAGAAGAACCTAAGGAGTACACGGGTCCACAAGAGAGGTCGCACTCTTTTGTTTATGCTTATGTTATGCATTGCTTAAAATTACCTGCTACTTTATCGTCCCGTTCACCTATTACACTCCAAGTCAGGTCCAAATTAATGTTCAAACTTGAGTTCTAAATTAGTTGTGGGAACATATCGAGGCAACAATGAATAGTATCTTTATCTAATATCTGGTTCACCTAGGGTATGCCTATGTTGTTCATCCTGGGTGGAAACAAATAGTAAAGTAATCATCATATGTCTTTTTATTAAATTAAAGCAATCTTCAGCCTGCTATCATTATTTTTGGATCCATCCAATGCTTGTTACCATCACTCTAGATTTCTGCATGCTCTCCTTACATAATCTCACCATATTTTTTTCGTATGCATGTCAGATATTGTGCACAGTCATGCTGAACATGTAGAGAAAAAGAGAAGTGTTTTGCACGGAAATACAATGTCATGCAGACATCGCTCCATGGTGGGTTCAATGTCAAACCCTCCCACCCCCCCCTCTCCAGATTGTAATCCAGAGGAAGATATCTATTCTGAGGTGGATTCAGATGCAGTTGACCACTCCTATTTACCCCCAAGGTGTTTGCTCTACCTTAGCATGATGATGTTAGTCATATCAGGCATATGTTGCCTTGCAGTGCCTACTTTTGACATCATATATGTCATCTGCTTAGTTTAGACATGTTCTGTAATGCTACATGTTTAGTTTCTATATCATATATGGGAATTATGCAGTCTCATGTCTTTTAGCCAGCCATAATATATGTGAAATGTGCAATGCCATCCCGTTTAACCAGGCATTATATGTTTGAATGATATCCTGCCCATCCTTTTCTTCGTTACATTTCCATTTGTCGACAATGTTTGTACATTAAACTACTCTTCCCGTGAATCAGCCATTTGGGTGGGAGATGGAAAAATCTGGAGTGAAAACAAGGCCTTCAGAGCAGACAGTGCTACCTGTCGAAGCAAATCTCTTGATGGGTCCCGATAGCTCCTCAGAGATGGATTCAGAGACAGATGACCAGTCCTATTCCCCCATTGAGGTGTATGCTCTAACTTGGCACGGTTATACTTCTCATATCAAGCATATGATGTCTTGCATTGCATAGTATAGACATCATATAAACAACATTCAACACCATGTTCTTAGTTCAGACATCATATCGAATGCCCTCTGTTTAGCATATAAATCACATATGTGAATTAAATCATGCGATCCTGATTACTTAGAAAACATGTATGTGAATTATGTTTTTTTTGAATATTTACTGTAGGGTAAAAACCCCACAACCCTTTATTGCAACAACCAAACAAACAAAACTGTACAGAGGAGTTCAAAGGTTATAGGCCTAAACTAAGTTAGAAAAAAGCTTAGTTTACATGAGGGAGTTAACCCAATCAACAAGCCTATGCCTAAAAATATCCTTAAGTCTATGAGACAGCCGAAGTATATCATGTACAAAATTACATCTCCATGCTGCAAAAGTAGCCCTTGTACCCCGAAGGTTCTCCCATTCCTTAGAATCCAAATATTCCAGGAAGCTGTGAGCATCACTTGAAAGAAGAATGGGTGTCCATATCTTTGCCTTGCTTGGGAGATACACTGCTGGATATTAGAGCCATGGCTCCAATCAATTTGCAAATAATTCCAGACCCTGCAACTGAAGTTACATTCAAAGAAAAGATGTGCTCTATCTTCATAGACATAAGCATCGCAGATGACACATATGTTATCATCCAAAGGGGACCGCCAATGCCGTCTGACCAACATATCCTTCGTGTTGAGCCTGTCAAAGAAAAGGAGCCAGCTGAAAACTTTAATTTTCATAGTACATCTGCTCTGCCAAAGCCACTTGTAGGGTTGGATAGTTGGAAGGTGCATATGCATGATGACATAAAAGCTCTTAGATGAGAACTGCCCAGACTTTCCAGGCCATATCCAGACATCAGGCAAAGTGGGATCTCTCTGTAGATTAAACAACCATCCTTCCCAGATTTCCATTTCAGCTGCTGCCTCCTGTGATATTGGCAGATGGAACATGGAGAACAAATCTTGATTCTGTATGAAGTCCCTGACAGAAAGTTTGTCATCCAAAACAAAAGAGAAGAGTCTTGGAAGCCTCAAGTTCAGAGGTCGGGAAGAACCTCCCACGTGTCAGGCATCAAGCCAAAAGAGAGCAGAATCACCCATATTATTTTGTACTGAGGCAATTGATCTATAAGCTTGAGAATGTCCTTCCACCAAAAGGAGCCAATGACTATTGTTGCATGTGGCACAACTCCATCATAATAACTATCCCATATCAATTGAACCCATGGTACTTGCTGCTTATTATAGAATTTATGCAAATGCTTGAGAAGGAGACATTGGTTCTGAATATTCAAGTTAAGAATCTCTAGGCCTCCCTTATCCTTAGGTCTGCAAACTAGGTCCCAGGCAGCTAAAGATTGCTTGGGGGCATCAGGGTTTCCTCTCCAAAGGCATTGCCTGATGGTCCTATCTAGTTGCTTAATAATACCAGGAGGAATATGTAGGCTGCAGAAGAAGTATATGGGCATTGAGGTAAGGACAGATGTGAGCAATTGCAACCTGGATCCTTGATTAAGCATGGCAGAGCTAACCGATAATCTTCTTTCAACACTGTCCACCAAAGGCATTACATCAACAATTCTAGGTCTTGTAGTACCAAGAGGCAGGCCCAGGTATGTGAAAGGTAACTGTTCCAACCTACAACCCAAAATGTTGGAAAGTCTCTGCGCCTCAGCTTGCTCCATATTGATGGGAATCGTTGAAGACTTGGCAAAGTTCACTTTGAGACCAGTTGACTGCTGAAAAATATGGAGCATGTTCTTGAGAGCAACCAACTGATCCTCCACTGCAGGGAGGGCGATTACTGTACCATCAGCATACTGGATAACAGGAAAATCAGGATCATGGGATGGGATTGGAAGTGTTAGAACTCCCCTAGCCAACATGTCATTGACCATAGATTAAAAACATCAGTAGCAATAACAAACAAAAGTGGGGAGAGTGGATCACCCTGCCTGACGCCACATTTGCATTTGAACTTTTTACCAGGCACACCATTGAGGAGAACAGATGATGAGCCAGAAGAAAGGATCTCCTTAATCCAAGCATTCCATTTTGCATCAAAAGATTTGTGTTGAAGAATTTGTAGGATAAGATCATGCTCCACAGTATCGAAGGCTTTTGCAAAATCCTGCTTCAAAATGATGATAGGCCTTCTTGACTGCTTACATTGATGAATGCAAAAGCCCAAGCCAGGGAGTCCTGAATGGCTCTGCTCTTCAAAAACCCATATTGGTTTTTGTGAATACATCAAAGAATCACCTTTTGTAACCTGTTTGCCAGCAACTTAGTAAGGAACTTTAGACATGTGTTGGTCAGAGAAATCGGCCTAAAATCCTCAGGTCCCTCAGGAGATAGCATCTTTGGTATGAGGGTGATGAGAGAACCATTGATATTCTCCATCGATAATCTCCCATCAAAGAAATCCTGAATGAGATTCAAAAAATCCTTCTCAATGATGGGCCAACACTTCTTGACAAAGAGGCCAGTAAAACCATCAGGCCCAGGAGCTTGATCAGTTGGCAGATCCTTCAAAACAGTGTTGATTTCCTCAGCAGAGAAAGGTTCAGATAAGATCTGCAATCCATTGACTGGGTGAATGAGATTGGGAAGATCAAAGCCCTTATCAATTGCTTGGGCCTGGCCCATTCTGTTTTTAAACGATGACCAAAGAATTCCCACCATTTGTGAATGATCAGAGACTAGATCACCACCAGCCACTGAAAGACTGGCAATGGTATTCCTGCGTAAACGTTCGGAGGCCATGGCATGAAAGAACTTGGAATATTCCTCCCCAACCTTAATATAGCGGATAGTACACATCTGCTTCCAATAAATATAGTGTATTCTAAGAAAATTCTCATGGTGAAGCTTAACAATCTTTCGAAAGTTAAATTCTGGCGTGGTGAGAGGCCGAAGCTCTTCCAAGCTATCAAAGAACAAAATCACCCGGCTGGAGTCCATTGTGAGTCGTTTAAGATACTACAAGTTCTTACTCCAGGCCTTGAGGGCATAACTCAGACGCTTAAACTTGGTTCACAATACAGCAGAAGCAGACAGGTCAGCACACACCGACTGATTCCAAGAACTCTTGACACAGTTCATAAACCCTGGCATGTCCACCCAAAAATTTTCAAACCTAAAAACCTTGGCCTTCGGTATAGTTGTGTCAATGGAAACCACACAAGGAACATTATCGGAGGAGGTTTTTGCCAGAGGCAGAACAACTGTATTAGGATAGTAAGAAATCCAATCAGAGGTTGTAAAAAACCAATCGAGCTGTTCTAACAGAGGATGTTCTTGCATATTTGACCAAGTAAAGCTCCTTCGCTTCAAAGGTAGTTCAAGCAGCCCCAAGTGTCCAATGATCTCACTGAACAGAAATATGTCATTAACATCACCCCCCGGTCTGTTTCTTTTATCCAAGGAGCGAATGAAGTTTAGAAGCAACCAATTTTCATCAGTGGGGATATACAGATGATACAGCCAACTAACAAAATTATCCCAAAGGGGGGCCATAACAAGGGTCCACTTCTCAGCATTATGAACTGATTGAAACGAGACTACAATGCCAAAGCTCTGTATTTGAACCAGAGTCCCTTTGAAAATTGATGAATTCCAAACTACTAAAATACCACCAGAGGCACCAACTGATGGGGCAAACACAAAACTGTCAAGGCGTCGAGGATAGAAAGCTCTAATTTTTCGGATATCAAAATCATCTCTTGCAAACAAAGAATAGAGCATTGACTTTCCTCGATCTTAGCTCTCACATCTCTCTGACGAGCATCAGAGTTTAAACCACGAACATTCTAGCACAGCACACGCCAATTACGATAAGTTGTACTATCCATAATAAACTCACAGGAATAAATCAAGGACTGCTAAGCCTAACATAGCATAGAGTTCAACGAGCTCAGGTAAACAGTCGCCACTAACAAAATAAAAACTAAGCCAGGTAAAACTCCTCTGGTACAGATCTTGTAGCCTAGATTTACTCATCATCAGGAACCGGGTTGAAGGAGGAGTTCTTTGGGGAACCCATAAGCTTCTCCAGCGTTAACTGATCTTCAGAGATACCCAGGTGAGCGCCGACTACCTGCAATTCAGAAATTGGAGTTGGTGCAGGTATCGCCGGCGTCGTTTCTTCAGGTTCAGATAAGGTTTATACCCAGAGGCCTTGGCCGCGCTGCGTGTCATACGCCTGACAGAGAAATCTAGAGTTGGGGGCACTTCAACAGAGGATCTGCGACCCCGCCTGGCCTCACGTCCACGCTTCCCCAGCACTGCAGGTAAAACAACATGAACTGAAACTAATCTTCCGGGTCCTGGGACTGGACATCATCAACAACAGGTGACAACTTTGAATTGTCAACATGTGGCACTTCAGACTCGACAGACTCAGGAGGGATCTCCTCACACTACAAAAAAATACACTTCCGTGATGATACGTGTTTGTCACAGTAGGTCGCGTTTTTTGTCATGCATGTACATCCATGACAAATTTATGACAAAATCAAGATAGTCATACCCGTGCTGTCGTAGAAGTGTTCCATGACATTACCAAAATTATCATCACGGAAGTGTCCACTTCCATGACGATTAATCGCGCATCACAGAAATGCTTTCGTCAAGGGTGACCGACACGTGACATCCACCGTAATGGAACGCCGTTAAGCTATCGGGTCCGGTTTTGGATCCGATAACCCGTTAACAGCCCCGACCAATGGGGATTTTCCACGTGTAAAATCATCATTGACTGGAGGAAACACGTGTCGGCTCACCGTTGGGACAGATATCATCCACTCATTGGACCCAAAGCGCCTATGATACGTCGACACGTGGCACGACCGAACAGAGGCCCATTCCGGTGAAAAGGCCGGCCCGTTTGACTTGGTCAAAAGGTGGCAGGCCAGCCCACGGTAAGCCCGTTAACGGCTTGTTCGCATATAGCCCATTTACAGCCCAGTAACCCAGGGCCCGTTTACGGCCTATCTGAATTAGGCCCAGTAGCGTCATCTGGGCCGTCCAATATAATTCCAGCCCGTTTTAACTTCCGGCCCATGTATGGCCCATGACGTCTTTTGGCCCATCTGAGGTCCTTAGTAACCCTTGGCCCGTTAACGGCCCGTGGTAAAACTGGCCCGTGATGAACAGTGTATCACTTTATACCCATTAACGGCCCATTATACCGTTGGGCCGTTTCCAGCCCATGTTATCTTTTGGCCTTCTCAGGGCCCATTTATTCTTGGGCTCATTTCCAGCATTCGTTTACTTACGGCCCGTTACAGGCCTTTTCTGCTTGTGGGCCAAATTCAGCCCGTTGATACAGTCGGCCCGTTTGTGGCCCGTTAATCTGTTGGGCCATTTTCATAGCATCATCAAATACGGCCGTTTAACGGCCCGTTATGGTCAGCCCATAAAACGTACGATTTCCACTCTAGCCCATTTACGGCCACTTATACGGCCCGTACAAGGCCCATAGATGAGACGGCCCGTACAAGGCCCATTGACCCGACGGCCCACGGAAGGCCCATTGACCCGACGGCCCATAGAAGGCCCATGGATCCGCTCGCCCATGGAAGGCCCATGGATCCGACAGCCGATAGAAGGCCCACGGATCCGACAGCCCATAGAAGGCCCACGAATCCGACGGCCACAGAAGGCCAGGGATCGTCCGTCTCGTAGATGGCCCATGGAACAGGCCGTGGTCACTACAACGTTTGGGCGAGTTGGCCCCCGTTTGAACGATATAGCATATTCAAAGAATTATCCTACTCTATACTATCACGTCTAAAAAACATACACTATACCATAAAGAGACTAAGGCATAGAAACGTAGAATAATCCTACACTATACAATAAAGAAATTACAGCCGATTATAACCACTGGGCATTATGGTTCGGCACCAGTGATAATAAAGCATACACAAACATCAAATTACATACACTCGGCAAATACAGCTCATACATCATGGACGCGCATCAACATAACTTACCATTTGAACTATAATCTCTTCAGAAAATAGGATTGGCCGGATTTAGATAGCAGAAATTTTAGCATGAATAATAAACATTTATCATGATATAAGGAAATAAATAATAACTTTATTATTGCCTCTAGGGCATATTTCCTTCAGTCTCCCACTTGCACTAGAGTCAATAATCTAGTTCACATCGCCATGTGATTTAACATCAATAGTTCATAGTTCACATCACCATGTGATTAACACCCATAGTTCACATCGTCATGTGACCATCACCCAAAGGGTTTACTAGAGTCAGTAATCTAGTTCACATCGCTATGTGATTAACACCCAAAGAGTACTAAGGTGTGATCATGTTTTGCTTGTGAGATAATTTTAGTCAACGGGTCTGTCACACTCAGATCCGTAAGTATATTGCAAATTTCTATGTCTACAATGCTCTGCATGGAGCTACTCTAGCTAATTTCTCCCACTTTCAATATGTATCTAGACCGAGACTTAGAGTCATCTAGATTAGTGTCAAAACTTGCATCGACGTAACCCTTTACGACGAGCCTTTTGTCACTTCCATAATTGAGAAACATATCCTTATTCCAGTAAGGATAATTTTGACCGCTGTCCAGTGATCTACTCATAGATCACTATTGTACTCCCTTGCCAAAATCAGTGTAGGGTAAACAATAGATCAAGTACACAGCATGGCATACTTTATAGAACCTATGGCCGAGGCATAGGGAATGACTTTCATTCTTTTTCTATCTTCTGCCGTGGTCGGGCTTTGAGTCTTACTCAATTTCACACCTTGTAACACAGGCAAGAAACTCTTTCTTTGACTATTCCATTTTGAACTGCTTCAAAATCTTGTTAAGGTATGTACTCATTGAAAAAACTTATCAAGCGTCTTGATCTATCTCTATAGATCTTGATGCTCAATATGTAAGCAGCTTCACCGAGGTCTTTCTTTGAAAAACTCCTTTCAAACACTCCTTTATGCTTTGCAGAATAATTCTACATTATTTCCGATCAACAATATGTCATTCACATATACTTATCAGAAATGTTGTAGTGCTCCCACTCACTTTCTTGTAAATACAGGCTTCACCGCAAGTGTGTATAAAACTATATCCTTTGATCAACTTATCAAAGCGTATATTCCTACTCCGAGATGCTTGCACCAGTCCATAGATGGATCGCTGGAGCTTGCATATTTTGTTAGCACCTTTAGAATTGACAAAACCTTCTGGTTGCATCATATACAACTCTTCTTTAATAAATCCATTAAGGAATGCAGTTTTGTTTATCCATTTGCCAGTTTCATAAAATGCGGCAATTGCTAACATGATTCGGACAGACTTAAGCATCGCTGCGAGTGAGAAAATCTCATCGTAGTCAACACCTTGAACTTTGTCAAAAACCTTTTTCCGACAAGTCTAGCTTTGTAGATAGTAACACTACTATCAGCGTTCGTCTTCCTCTTGAAGATCCATTTATTTTCTATGGCTTGCCGAGCATCGGGCAAGTCATCCAAAGTCCACACTTTGTTCTCATACATGGATCCCATCTCAGATTTCATGGCCTCAAGCCATTTTGCAGAATCTGGGCTCATCATCGCTTCCTCATAGTTCGTAGGTTCGTCATGGTCAAGTAACATGACCTCCAGAACCGAATTACCGTACCACTCTGGTGCGGATCTCACTCTGGTCGACCTACGAGGTTCAGTAATAACTTGATCTGAAGTTCCATGATCATCATCATTAACTTCCTCACTAATTGGTATAGGCGTCACAGAAACTGGTTTCTGCGATGAACTACTTTCCAATAAGGGAGCAGGTACAATTACCTCATCAAGTTCTACTTTCCTCCCACTCACTTCTTTCGAGAGAAACTCCTTCTCTAGAAAGGATCCATTCTTAGAAACGAATGTCTTGCCTTCGGATCTGTGATAGAAGGTGTACCCAACTGTCTCCTTTGGGTATCCTATGAAGACACATTTCTCCGATTTGGGTTTGAGCTTATTAGGATGAAACTTTTTCACATAAGTATCGCAACCCCAAACTTTAAGAAACGACAACTTTGGTTTCTTGCCAAACCACAGTTCATAGGATTTCGTCTCAACGGATTTAGATGGTACCCTATTTAACGTGAATGCAGCTGTCTCTAATGCATAACCCCAAAACGATAGTGGTAGATCAGTAAGAGACATCATATATCGCACCATATCTAATAAAGTACGGTTACGATGTTTGGACACACCATTACACCGTGGTGTTCCAGGTGGCGTGAGTAGTGAAACTATTTCACAATGTTTTAACTGAAGGCCAAACTCATAACTCAAATATTCTCCTCCAGGATCAGATCGTAGAAATTTTATTTTCTTGTTACGATGATTTTCAACTTTACTCTGAAATTCTTTGAATTTTTCAAATGTTTCAGACTTATGTTTCATTAAGTAGATATACCCATATCTGCTCAAATCATCTGTGAAGGTGAGAAAATAACGATATCTGCCACGAGCCTCAATATTCATCGGACCACATACATCTGTATGTATGATTTCCAATAAATCTGTTGCTCTCTCCATAGTTCCGGAGAACGGTGTTTTAGTCATCTTGCCCATGATGCACGGTCCGCAAGTACCAAGTGATTCATAATCAAGTGATTCCAAAAGTCCATCAGTATGGAGTTTCTTCATGCGCTTTACACCGATATGACCTAAACGGCAGTGCCACAAATAAGTTGCACTATCATTATTAACTTTGCATCTTTTGGCTTCATTATTATGAATATGTGTATCACTACGATCGAGATCCAACAAACCATTTTATTGGGTGTATGACCATAGAAGGTTTTATTCATGTAAACAGGACAACAATTATTCTCTAATTTAAATGAATAACCGTATTGCAACAAACATGATCAAATCATATTCATGCTCAACGCAAACACCAAATAACACTTATTTAGTTTCAACACTAATCCCGAAAGTATAGGGAGTGTGCGATGATGATCATATCAATCTTGGAACTACTTCCAACACACATCGTCACCTCGCCTTTTACTAGTCTCTGTTTATTCTGCAACTCCCGTTTCGAGTTACTACTCTTAGCAACTGAACCAGTATCAAATACCAAGGGGTTGCTATAAACACTAGTAAAGTACACATCAATAACATGTATATCCAATATACCTTTGTTCACATTGCCATCCTTCTTATCCACCAAATAGTTGGGGTAGTTCCGCTTCCAGTGACCAGTCCCTTTGTAGTAGAAGCACTTAGTCTCAGGCTTAGGACCAGACTTAGGCTTCTTCACTTGAGCAGCAACTTGCTTGCCGTTTTTCTTGAAGTTCCCCTTCTTCCCTTTGCCCTTTTCTTGAAACTAGTGGTCTCGTCAACCATCAACACTTGATGTTTTTCTTGATTTCTACCTTCGTCGATTTCACCATCACGAAGAGCTCGGGAATTACTTTCGTCATCCCTTGCATACTATAGTTCATCACCAAGTTCTACTAACTTGGTGATGGTGACTAGAGAATTCTGTCAATCACTATTTTATCTGGAAGATTAACTCCCACTTGATTCAAGCGATTGTAGTACCCAGACAATCTGAGCACATGCTCACTGCTTGAGCTTATTCTCCTCCATCTTTTAGCTATAGAACTTGTTGGAGACATCATATCTCTCAACTCGGGTATTTGCTTGAAATATTAACTTCAACTCCTGGAACATCTCATATGGTCCATGACGTTCAAAACGTCTTTGAAGTCCCGATTCTAAGCCGTTAAGCATGGTGCACTAAACTATCAAGTAGTCATCATATTGAGCTAGCCAAACGTTCATAACGTCTGCATCTGCTCCTGCAATAGGTCTGTCACCTAGCGGTGCATCAAGGACATAATTCTTCTGTGCAGCAATGAGGATAATCCTCAGATCACGGATCCAATCCGCATCTTTGCTACTAACATCTTTCAACATAATTTTCTCTAGGAACATATCAAAAATAGACATCCCTCTAATCCTCTAAGTGATCACGTGATCCATATCAACTAAACCATGTCCGATCATCACGTGAGATGGAGTAGTTTCAACGGTGAACATCACTATGTTGATCATATCTACTATATGATTCATGCTCGACCTTTCGGTCTCCGTGTTCCGAGGCCATATCTGTTATATGCTAGGCTCGTCAAGCTTAACCTGAATATTCCGCGTGTGCAACTATTTTGCACCTGTTGTATTTGAACGTAGAGCCTATCACACCCGATCATCACGTGGTGTCTCAGCACGAAGAACTTTCGCAACGGTGCATACTCAGGGAGAACACTTATACTTTGATAATTTACTGAGGGATCATCTTATAATGCTACCATCAATCAAAGCAAGATAAGATGCATCAAAGATAAACATCACATGCAATCAATATAAGTGATATGATATGGCCATCATCATCTTGTGCTTGTGATCTCCATCTCCGAAGCACCGTCATGATCACCATCGTCACCGGCGTGACACCTTGATCTCCATCGTAGCATCGTTGTTGTCTCGCCAACTATTGCTTTTACGACTATCGCTACCGCTTAGTGATAAAGTAAAACAATTACATGCCGATTGCATTGCATACAATAAAGCGACAACCATATGGCTCCTGCCAGTTGCCGATAACTCAGTTACAAAACATGATCGTCTCATACAATAAAATATAGCATCATGTCTTGACCATATCACATCACAATATGCCCTGCAAAAACAAGTTAGACGTCCTCTACTTTGTTGTTGCAAGTTTTACGTGGCTGCTACAGGCTTAGCAAGAACCGTTCTTACCTACGCATCAAAACCACAACGATAGTTTATCAAGTTGGTGCTGTTTTAACCTTCGCCAGGACCGGGCGTAGCCACACTCGGTTCAACTAAAGTGAGAGAGACAGACACCCGCCAGTCACCTTTAAGCATCGAGTGCTCGCAACGGTGAAACCAGTCTCGCGTAAGCGTACGCGTAATGTCGGTCCGGGCCACTTCATCTCACAATACCGCTGAACCAAAATATGACATGCTGGTAAGCAGTATGACTTATATCGCCCACAACTCACTTGTGTTCTACTCGTGCATATAACATCAACGCATAAAACCGGGCTCGGATGCCACTGTTGGGGAACGTAGTAATTTTAAAAAAATTCCTACACACACACAAGATCATGGTGATGCATAGCAACGAGAGGAGAGAGTGTTGTCCACGTACCCTCATAGACCGATAGCGGAAGCGTTAACACAACGCGGTTGATGTAGTCGTACGTCTTCACGATCCGACCGATCAAGTACCGAACGTACGACACCTCCGAGTTCAGCACATGTTCAGCCGAGTGTTGAGGGAGAGTTTCGTCAGCACGACGGCGTGGTGACGATGATGATGTTCTACCGACGCAGGGCTTCGCCTAAGCACCGCTACGATATTATCGAGGTGTAATATGGTGGAGGGGGGCACCGCACACGGGTAAGAGATCAATAGATCAATTATTGTGTCTATGGGGTGCCCCCCTGCCCCCGTATAAAGGAGCAAGGGGGAGGCCGCCGGCCAAGGAGGAGGGCGCCCCCCCTCCCTAGTCCAATTCGGACTAGTCCATGGGGAGGGGTGCTGCCACCCTTTGGGGCCTTTCTCTCCTTTTCCTGTATGGCCCATTAAGGCCCAATACGAATTCCCGTAACTCTCCGGTACTCCGAAAAATACCCGAATCACTCGGAACCTTTCCGAAGTCCGAATATAGTCGTCCAATATATCGATCTTTACGTCTCGGCCATTTCGAGACTCCTCGTCATGTCCCCGATCTCATCCGGGACTCCGAACTCCTTCGGTACATCAAAACACATAAACTCATAATATAACCGTCATCGTAACGTTAAGCGTGCGGACCCTACGGGTTCGAGAACTATGTAGACATGACCGATACACCTCTCCGGTCAATAACCAATAGCGGAACCTGGATGCTCATATTGGCTCCCACATATTCTACAAAGATCTTTATCGGTCAGACCGCATAACAACATACGTTGTTCCCTTTGTCATCGGTATGTTACTTGCCCGAGATTCGATCGTCGGTATCTCGATACCTAGTTCAATCTCGTTACCGGCAAGTCTCTTTACTCGTTCCATAATACATCATCCCGCAACTAACTCATTAGTTACAATGCTTGCAAGGCTTATAGTGATGTGTATTACTGAGTGGGCCCAGAGATACCTCTCCGACAATCGGAGTGACAAATCCTAATCTTGAAATACGCCAACCCAACAAGTACCTTTGGAGACACCTGTAGAGCACCTTTATAATCACCCAGTTACGTTGTGACGTTTGGTAGCACATAAAGTGTTCCTCCGGTAAACGGGAGTTGCATAATCTCATAGTCATAGGAACATGTATAAGTCATGAAGAAAGCAATAGCAACATACTAAACGATCGAGTGCTAAGCTACCGGAATGGGTCAAGTCAATCACATCATTCTCCTAATGATGTGATCCCGTTAATCAAATGACAACTCATGTCTATGGCTAGGAAACATAACCATCTTTGATCAACGAGCTAGTCAAGTAGAGGCATACTAGTGACACTCTGTTTGTCTATGTATTCACACAAGTATTATGTTTCCGGTTAATACAATTCTAGCATGAATAATAAACATTTATCATTATATAAGGAAATAAATAATAACTTTATTATTGCCTCTAGGGCATATTTCCTTCACCTCTGTGCCTACGGCGCACACTCTCGTACGTCTTTCGCTCCCTCCCCCTCCCCCCACCACCCCAACAATGACAGAAGAAGGGTGACAACTCAATCTGATCGTAATCTGTCAATTGGTTTCTCTCTCGAACATTGTGTCTCTGTGCCTCGCTCAGTAGCCCCCTCGATATGTAGACTTCTCGCGCGTGCACAGCTGTAGTGACGATGACGTTGAACCCAGTGTGCCTCGTTTTTACCGGCCTCATGTGATAGTTTTCACCCTGTTTTCTGTTAATTAACAAGGCAACCTTTTCTTTGTTACTACTAGTGAATCCGAAATCATTCGGGGCAGACATAAAATATATCACTTCAACCCAATTATCGTAGTAACTATTTTAAAATAAACTAGCTAGATGCCCGTGCGTTGCACGGAAAATCAAGATGCATTTGTATGAGTAGTTTATCTTGTGAGAGAAAAGGATGAACGAGGGAAGGCCGTATTTGCTAACGTGGAGAGGGGTGTGGGTAAATTTTTTCAAAATTGCCATAGTTTTCTTCCTATCCGTTAGATATAAATCCGACGGCCTATATTGCAGGATGGCACACACACCATCATCCCCAACTCTGTTTTCTACTCCCTCGGTTCCTAAATATTTGTCTTTTTAGAGATATCAACAAGTGACTACATATGGAGCAAAATGAGTGAATCTACACTCTAAAATATGTCTACATACACATCCGTATGTGGTAGTCCATTTGAAATCTGAAAAAGGCAAATATTTAGGAACGTATGGAGTATAAGAGTAGACATGGAGATATATCAGCAGCATGGTCTACAACAAAAATGTGCTGGACTGGTTAGCGCCGGGTTCTCGCAACGCAATGACATGAGTTCGAATTATGTCTTTAACTTTAGTTTTTTATATTATATATTACTTATTTAATATATACTTCTTTCGCTACTGTACTGACAGTGGAACCCACAGAGTACTTAGAATACAAGATTAAGGATGGACTTGTTTCTTTTTAACTTTCTGTACAAAGCTGTAGCCACCCTGCAAGTCACGTGTACACTGTACATGCCATTAACTTTTTATAGAGGGACAATCATACATGCAATTAACTCAAATGGATTGGATGTCACTCTATTATTTCCAGCATAAGAGCATCTCCAATGGCAGCTGGCAAATTTCCTCCCGTTTCCTTCCGCGGAGGACGACATCAAACGCCAGCGGCATACATTTTCACAACTCTAACCAATGCAAACACGGACTGATTTCATGTAAGCATGAAGGATTTCGTATAAAAAAGCCGGGTCGTCATATAAACATGATGGATTTCATTACATTTACATGAACTAAGTGGTGCCAATCCGGCTATCTTGGTATAACTAATACTCCCTCCGCCTGGAAATACTTGTCCTAGAAATGGATGTATCTAGACTTATTTTAGTTATAGATACATACAATTTATCCATTCTTAGAACAAAAATTTCCCGCCAGTTGGAGAGGGAGTACATAATATAAATGCCTGCCCGCGGACCCCTTTGTCTTCCTCATGTCCGGCGGACACTTTGCGAGGTCGACGAAGGTCCTCGGAAGAGACGAAGAAGCAAAGAAACCACCTGAATGTGCAGTCGTCGCCTCAGCGGTGGCCTTCGTCGGATCCAAGTGGCGACGGCCTCCCGTGTTCTACTTCTCCTCGATGATGGCGGCGGACACGAAGAATCTGGCCACCGACTCGTCGCTGTCCATGCACCCGGCTTCTGTCTCTGCCTGCATGGCGCTGCCGTAGGCACGGGAGGCGCGCCCATAGACACGGGAGGCGCGGTACGACGCGGCAGCGACGACGCCCGTACCGGTGTGTTCGCCACCGTGCCGGCGTGGAGCAACTCGCCACTCCTCATCGAGCTGAACTGGAGCGGCGAGTTGCTGAACCACGCACCTTCTTGGGGCGGCAACTGGCTCCGTCGGGCCAAGTAAGGTTGTTGGAGCACCGAGCGGCCTCGCCCGTATCCGAAGGGCTCGGCGGGCCACCCAGCCGGGTAATATGCCGGAGAACGGCTCCTCGGAAGCCATCGGAAGAGTGGGGAAATTTGTGAAGGCGGAGATGGGGGAGCGTTGATTCTTGCCCGCTATCTGTCTGGCCTCGTGTAAATAGTGGGCGGACGGTAGGAGCTTGGCCGGCGTCTGGCCTCGTTTAAACTGAGGGCGGACAGTAGGAGCTCGGCCGGTGTTGTGTTTAATTCCGGCCCGGAGTAGGTTTCTTGGTTTGCATGTGGGTTTAACGAAGGGGTTTGATGGAGGCGAGGAGGCGTGTTCAGCCGGGTGTGCAGCGGGCGGCGCAGTACTACTATTCGATTAGACAGCGGGCGCCGCAGTTCCCGATACGGCTTTAATGCACACGAGCGAGGGAGTAGCGGTTCCCGAAATGTTGAACAGCCGATGCATCCTCCTTTAATTAATGCATGAGGGAAGTAATGGGTGGAGGACCGGGAAAAGAGGCTGCACTATGTGAATGCAACGCAGTTTGCCCTCATATAAAGGCGCCCCTCCATTCCAATGCATCTCCACATCGTACGCACAAAAGCATTTTCCCAAGCACCTACACTAAGCGCAAAAGAGCTCACTCCAGACCCATGGCGGCGATGCACGCGAGCGGCCAGCGGCTGTGCCAGATGGTCCACGACGTCGGCCTGTGGCATGGCACCGAGGATCGTCTCCAGACGGTGTTGGAGACCGGCTGGTGGATGGCCGCCATCGACGCCAACTACGACTCTCAGTTGGACCAGATGATCGTTTCCACCACCAACAAGTTCACCGTACTCAAGAAGCTCGCGGACGACATCGCCGTAGTCCTCCAGCCCACGCGCCCGGGCTCCTCATTGCCTGCCACCCCAATCGGCCTCCATGGCCGGAACCTCTTTCAAGCACAGGTGGCCCTGCGACTGCCCGCCGACGCCACGAAGAATGTCCACCTAGAGGTCGCGCTCGCCGCGAGGCGCCTCGCCCTGCGAGAATTCGTCGACCTACACATCCATGTGTACGAGCAAATCTTGTACATAGGTATCTACAAGACCAGTGAGGACGCTACGACGTTGGCCTTCCTCAACCGGCTGGAAGCCTTGGATGCCTTTGCTGAGAAGCAACTCGACCTCGCCACAAAAGCGGCCGCTCCTTAGCCGCCGGTCGGTGGCCCGGCGCACTAAGTTGAGGAGGAGGAGGAGGTCGTACGTTGATGGATGCATCTTTCTTCTTGCCTTCTATAACCACCACTGCGATCGCATCATCATCGTGGCCTTAATTCTTATTGTGGTGTTGCATTCTCGTTCCAGTCAATACCGACATGTGCGATCCCTTTGCTTAATTATATGCATCACTGTAACTAGTACTCCATCCGTCAATTTATAAGTTGTGCTTACCTTTTCCATCAACTTCGTGCAACGCGCGGGCATCTTGCTAGAAACAGTAGAACATGTCGGACCGCGTGTTACCAAACCGACGATGCGCCAACCTAGCTACTACGTACCCTGCTTATCTAGCGGAAATAGCCCCGCCCTAGCATTTCCAATCGTTATTTCTATCTATCGATCGTGCCAAGGAGCAGAACCGAAATGTTACAATTTATACATGTTTCTCTACTCCTACTCCTATACAAGACTCGGCTAGTGATGGTGGTGTGTCTGCCATCCATCATTTCTGACCATTAGATCTGCATCTAACGGTTGTGAGGTAAGTTGTGGCATTTTTGCAACAATAGCCCACTTCTCTGCTCCAATTTGCAGAAAACCCCTTATTATCTTGGAAGCAACCACATCCCTCCCTCACCTCATCAAAACAGCCTGAGAAATATATACTCCTATAAAAGACTCAGTTAGTGATGGTGGTGTGTCTGCCATACGTCGTTTCTGACCATTTGATCTCCATCTAACGGTTTTGAGGTAAGTCGTGGCATTTTTGCAACAATAGCCCACTTCTCTGCTCCAATTTGCAGAAATCCCCTTATTAACTTGAAAGCAACCACATCCCTCCCTCACCTCATCAAAACAGCCTAAGAAATATATTTTGAGTGAAAAGTACTCCCTCCATTCCTAAATATTTGTCTTTCTAGAGATTTTTCAATAAATGACTACATACGGAGCAAAATGAGTGAATCTACACTTCAAAATATGTCTATATAATCCGTATGTGATAGTCCATTTGAAATCTCTAAGAAGTCAAATATTTAGGAACGGAGGGAGTAATATATTAGGAGTATATCAAAACAAGAGTGATTTCTTTCAAGTTTGTGAACAAGTACTACTATTCTAGTACTTTGGATCCGTCGCAACGCACGGGCACATTGCTAGTAAAAGGAAAAGGTCTGTCGCGTTCGCGTCGCACTCCCCCGCACACGCCCGGGAATTGGGAGTACTCCACAGCCCGTCCGACATGACACATAGCTTAGGGAAGGCGTCTTGCCTAGCATTTTCACTTTCATGTGGGACCACCGTTGAGCAAACCGACTATTGGCAAACCGCACCCCGCCCGCCGCCGGGTTGGAAAACAGAAACGAGGGGAAGATCTAGGTTTAGCACAGAAGCCAAGAAATTTGGTGTCAGATGGGGCTCGTTGATAGAGTAGGAGCATTCCGTACTACTCTGATCCTACTAGTACCATGTTTGTACTATACAACTAGTACTACCACTATACAACTAGGAGGTACGTGCACGGCACAGCATCGTAGGAACAAAAAAGGGAAGATCTTGTTTTGGGTGATTTATCTTTTTTTCTGTCAACGTAGTATGAATAATATGATGTGGGGGCACCCATGAAGCTTATGTGGCTTGGTTGCATGGCTACGAAAGGTTAGAGAAAAATAAATAGACAATGTGTTTAGAGTGCACTCCACTAAACACATATACTTTGGATCCATTGCAACGGGCCGGCACATCTATATCTATACCCCCTATATAGTGTGTGAATAACTTTGAAAGTTGGTCGTTGGATGAAGCCAATCCGACGGTACAAAGATGGCAAATCCGAGCACTACTGGCCGTTGGATATCATCTGCATTCCACCAGATTCTGCCACATGTAGAATCTAGAAGACTCCATGGTTGAACTTCATTCATGACTAACTTTGCCACAACTAAGCTTAGGCAAAGTGTGTCTGAAACAAAAAATGTGGCTAACAAAATGGCCACCACAAGTGTGGCAAGATTTGGCAAGAAGTTGAGTCTATGACATGTGGACCATGTAGCTAGAAAAGTGTGGCAAGCCACAAGTGTAGCAATGAACCAAACACATGCCTGGTGTGTTTGGTAGGGTGTATAAAGGGTGCATGATCCCAAGAGTTCCCTTCTCAACCCATTTTTGGGTGTTTGGTAGAGTGTATGGAGTGTGCATGAGTCCACACTAGATTAGCACAAATACACTAGAAGCATGCATGAAGGGATCATACATGAAGAGGGGTGTTGAGTTGAGCATGCATGAAGAGGGAACAACTATGCTGACACGAGAACGCAACCAAACACACTTGTGGCACGCCTAAGCTTAGGCATGGCAACCTTAGGCTGCGAACTAAACCATAACTTTGAAAGTTGGTCGTTGGATGAAGCCAATCCGACGATACAAAGATGGCAAATCCGAGCACTACTGGCCGTTGGATATCATCTACATTCCACCAGATTCTGCCACATGTAGAATCTAGAAGACTCCATGGTTGAACTTCATTCATGACTAACTTTGCCACAAATAAGCTTAGGCAAAGTGTGCCTGCCACAAAAAATGTGGCTAACAAAATGGCCACCACAAGTATGGCAAGATTTGGCAAGAAGTTGAGTCTATTCTGGCACCCCGGCTCAGAGCAACGGGTTTACCCTGCATTGCCAGCCCGGAGATCGAGTCTTCTGGCAATACACAACAACATGTTACAAAAAGAACCACTTTATTGATACTAGCGTGGTACAAAGGACTGATATTACATCGAGGTTCGAGGCCAAGCGGCACACACGGTGCTGCTGGACAGTATGTACATTATTTAATGAACATGGCTGGGGCCTCAATCACACGAAACTGCGCGGCAGCAGAAGAACGACGTAGCGGAACTCCATGGCACAGGGACACCGACGTGGACGCGGCCTAGACACGAGATGCGCTCCGATGCGAATCAACTTGCCTGAAAGCTGGCATGACACGCCAGGTCAGTACATTGAATGTACTTGCAAGCTCACAACATACATAAGCACGATGATAAACAATATCATGATAATTAATCAAGTTAAATTAATGCAAGAAATTACTACAAATGCAAAGCTATGCAAAGCAACCAAACAGCGCACCGAGTCACACGGACTCGCTTACCAGACGGTTACCTCGTAACCAAACGGTGACCACACCGGGGTCACACATGAAACGAATCACTCATGAACACCTCGAGTGTTCAAGGTTCACCACGAAACAATGCATCACAACAATTACTAGTTTGCAAGATTAATTATAAAAGTTGATCCATGGTGTGACTAACTCCTGATTTTTGCCCATAACCGAGGGCGCAGCTATCGATAGATTAAATACACTCTGCAGAGGTAGCACACTTTACCCACAATAAGGAATACCTGGCCTTGTACTCCCATTCGGGTGGACCAAGGTATTCCGACAAAACCCTCCCTTTGCCATGCACTCTCCCCGGCCACTTCGACCACAGGGCTAGGTCTTGGGATGGCCCCGTGTCTACCAAAGACACCAACGGCCACTGTCGTGGCAAAACGGTCCCAAACGGGGACAAGGTACCATAAAAACAAAACGGGCACACAAGGTTATGTCTGCCTACCGGGCCAGGGTATGCATGCCCATAACCTTCCCTCGCGGGAGGTACCGGTGAGAGCCACGACAAAGGACCGAATCAAGACCTTCCCATTAGGTAAATGTGGTCACACTGAATTAAAAACCCGATTCAGTGGCACCATGATGTGATCAACATCATATTCAGGTTGAACTTAATCAAGTATAAACTTTCAGAAACACTTTTTATTACTAACATGGCATCATATCGGAAATCATGCGACTACTCGTCACACAGAGCAAGCAACTCTTAAGCATGGATCAAAACAAGCAACATAACTATCTTGCAATACTAAGATCAGAAACTTCTCTGGTTATAACTCATTTTTATCTACAAACAACATTTTTATTAGTTCATCATTTAGCTGAAAACTATTACTAGCAAAAATAGCTACCATAATTTTCCATAACAAAATACCTAGTGCAAAATCTTACTCTACTTAGCCAAACAATTCTGTGAACTCAACCAAAAGCTAGAACAAGCATATCAAGCATCATAAAACAACTAGCAATTAACCATATTAATTTATCAAATTTTAAATGCAAATAAAGACTCATATTCAAGTAGAAAATCCTAGATATTGAAATAACACCATCCAAATGATGTTGTGGATTGCCTTAGTGCAGAGGAGGGTCACACTCCTCCTGGTTAGCTTCAAGGCAAGATCCTCCTTCTGAAATTATTTTAAAACCATAAAAATAAATGTCAAAACACATTTTGAAAATCACCAGAAATTCTATACAACAAGGAAAAATCCACCGTTTGGTGTGCTGCTAGAGCTTTCTGTAACAAAGACAATGCAAAAAGAATCAATTCATTCGGACTTATGCTTTAGAAATGGTGGCTGGTCAAAGTTTAGTCAAATTTCTGAATTAAATTTGAATAAATAGAAAATCCCGGGGGTGACGTCGAAGGCGTAAAGTGGGAGTGCGCCTCCACTCGTACCGCTTCATGCGCGAGTGGTGAGGCTGACACTGGGCCCCACCAGTCAGGAGAGAGGGAAGGGGATCGAGATCAGAGGGGAGGTGGTGCTTCGCCGGAGCTCATGCCGGCTACGAGGGGGTTTGGGGCTAGGCTAGAGGGATAGATCGGAAGCGGGGCTCACGGCGCACCTGCCCATACCCGTGGCTTGGCGAAAGGTGGATGGAGCTGGTCGCAGTCGAGCTCGCAAGCTTCGGTGGCGGACGGGGTTCGCCGGAGAGGTGGAAGACGATGGCTAGAGGCAGCTCCGAGGGCTTGGCAGGGTCTAGGCAGCTCCAGCAGACCACCAAGGCCCTGCCCAAGTAGCTTCTTGAGCTCGAGAGGCCCTGGAGAGCAGCAGCTGGCCTGCGGGGATCGCCGGAGTCCTCGGGTCGGGGCGACGGCCAGAGGCCTGGCCGACTGGGCTTCTGCTCGTCTACATGTTCGTGGAGGTGGTGTGGAGTGGTGCGTGGCTAGCAAGGGAGGTGGGGTGGCTTTATATAGCCAGAGCAGAGGTGGGGGGGGACGTGTCGCCGCCAAAGCACTCTGGACACGTGGCGAATGTCGATGAGAGGCTCCAACGCGAGGGACAGGGTGCAGCGTCAACGCCGGCGCTTGCCCACGCTCGCGGACGAGCACAGGAGGTGGTTTGAGATGGGGACAAGCACATGGGCGCACTGTGCCGTTTTGGCCGCGACTTGATCGGGCTTGCTGCGGCGGCTCCGACGGCGGCGAGCGCCAGGGAGGGGTCATGGGTGATGGGTCGAGGGTTGTGGCACGTTGCGGCAGTCGGAGGCGAGCGCTTGCATGCACACGCGCGAAACAGAACGCAAAGCGCCGGCCAGAGCGCGTCACGACGCTGCCAGGCATTGTGTCCTCGCGCGGTCACCAAGCTGGCATGGCCAAAACGACCGCCAGGAGCGGCCAAACCTTGTGTACGAGCTCGACCGTGCAGTGCTACGTCTAGGAGAGGTGATGGATCATACCCAGGCCGACCGGACACGACTCTACCAAGCTGGCAAGTTTCTGGTCAGAAACTTGGTCGCCAAGTTTGGCCACCTTCTAGAAGGCCATTAGGGCTAATCTCCTGGGGTTTAGGGTTTCTTAGCAAAAATATTACAAAAAGTGATGCAATATTTTTGCATGGGAAGATGTGCCATGGTCCTAAGAATATTTAGGAATTATCTCAGATTTTTCTGAGCAAGAAAAATTGAGGTTGCTTTGGAGCACAAAGTTTTGAAATGAGGTTAAGAGAGAAAAATGAATATTTTCCTTTTCGGAAAATATTCATTTTATTATTTTGGGAATTTGTGGGAGGAATAAGGTAGATAGGTCACTTGGGTCAAAGCCAAGGATATGCCCAAGTGACAAGTCCATTTGAATTGATCCAAAAATCCAAATCAAATCAGGGCAAAAACCACGATGAAAACCAAGTCCGGAAAGAGAGAGAAGGCAAGTCTGGTAAAAAGATAGCAGGCAAAATCCAGGCTGTCACAAACCTCCCCCACATAGGATGAATCTCGTCCTCGAGATTCGGTTGCTAGGGAAAACCATTCTAGGTATGCAGTCCTTAAAAATTCCAATCTTTCGCAGGTTGCTTCTTCTTCGGTGTGATGCTCCCACTGAACCTTGTAAAATCTTATCTCTTTGCTGCGAGTGACCCTTTCTGTCTAATCCAATATTCTGATTTGCTTTTCCACATAAGTCAAATCCTTAGCCAATTCTATCTCTGACATATCAGTCCTTTTCTCCGGTGGCGAGATGCATCTTCTTAGCTGTGAGATGTGAAACACGTTGTGTACTTCTGACAATTCTGGCGGCAATTCCAACTGGTAGGCAACAGTTCCGACTCTGGCCATGACGGGGAATGGACCGATATATCTTGGTGCCAATTTTTCTCGGGTCTGAAACATCTTGACTCCTTTCGTAGGGGTGACTCGGAGATATACGTGTTCTCCAGGTTCGAAGCTGATCTGACGATGTTTGGCATGATAGTACCTCTTCTGTCGGGATTTGGCCAGTTGCTGCCTGTCTCGGATTTCCTTGACTTGCTTTTCTACTTCGAGCATTAAATTAGTCCCGAAAATACGGCTATCTCCGGTTTGAGACCAATTTAATGGGGTGCGGCATTTCCGGCCATACAGGGCTTCATAGGGTGATATCTTTAAGCTGGCCTGGAAACTGTTGTTGTAGTAAAACTCGGCGTAGGGCAGACAGTCTTCCCACTTGGTTCCTTGTGCCAATGTACATGCCCAGACCATATCTTCGAGTATTTGATTTACTCGCTCAGTATGTCCATCTGTCTGAGGATGGTAAGTCGTGTTGTACTTCAGAGCGGTCCCCAAGGCTTGATGAAGTCGGGACCAAAATGCGGATGTGAATAGAGATCCCCTGTCGGAGGTGATAGTCTTGGGTACTCCATGCAGACTGACGATTCTTGATACATACAGCTGTGCAAGTTGATTTCCACGGTATGTGGTCCGGATGGGTAGGAAGTGTGCCACCTTGGTTAGAGTGTCCACTATGACCCATATCGCATCGTTTCCTCGATGAGACCTTGGTAATCCGGTGATGAAATCCATGCAAATATCATCCCATTTCCATTGGGATACCGGCAGAGGCTGGAGGAGTCCGGTGGGTTTTTGGTGTTCCGCCTTTACCTTGTTGCAGATATCGCAGCAGGCCACAAAATACGAGATGTCTATCTTCACTCCATCCCACCAAAATATCTGACGATGATCCTCATACATCTTGGTACCACCGGGATGAATTGAGTATGTTGCTTCATGTGCTTCCGCCAATATTTTCTTCTTCAGACTATCTTGGTTGGGTACGCAAAGTCTTCCTCGGCACCTTAGCGAACCTTGCTGATCCATAGTGAAATCCGGTGCTTGCCCTTGGTGCAGCTTCTGAATATATATCCGTAACACCTTATCATCCGCTTGAGCTCTGCCAATTTCTTCTTCAAGAGTAGGAGCAACTTCCAATATATTGGTAAGACGGGCGTCAGTGATTACCAGATTTAGCTGCATGATTTCTTCATTGAGCTCTGGAGGCAAGGAATCCATTAGGGCATTGAGGTTGGCTGGTTTGCGGCTGAGGGTGTCAGCCACCACATTAGCTTTGGCCCGGGTGATAATTTATTCCGAGGTCACAGTCCTTAACCGACTCGAGCCATCTTCGCTGTCGAAGGTTCAAGTCGGGCTGAGTGAATATATACTTGAGACTTTTATGGTCGGTGAATATCTAGCACTTCTTTCCAATCAGATAATGTCTCCATATTTTCAAAGCATGCACCACTGCGGCCAATTCCAAATCATGAGTAGGATAGTTTCCTTCATGTTGTCGCAGTTGGCGAGATGCATAGGCCACCACTTTGCCATCTTGCATGAGTACACACCCCAGTCCTTTTCTGGAGGCGTCGCAGTAAACATCGAAACTGCGGTAGATATCTAGAAGAGTTAATACGGGTCCCAATGTTAGTTTGGTTTTTAACTCATTGAAGCTCCGTTCGCAGTCTTCAGTCCATATGAACTTCTTGTCCTTCTTGAGGAGCTCAGTCATTGGCTTGGCAATCTTGGAAAATCCTTCGATAAAACGGTGATAATATCCTGCCAGTCCAAGGAAACTCCGGATTTCTGAGACGGGGGTGGGTGCGGACCAATCAAGTACATCTTTTACCTTGCTTGGGTCCACCGAGATTCCTTCTTCCGAGAGGATATGTCCGAGGAATCCCACTTGCTGGAGCCAAAACTCACATTTGCTGAATTTGGCATACAGTTGATGATCGCGAAGCCGTTGCAGAATTGCACGAAGATGTTCCTTATGTTCGTCCTTGCTTTTGGAGTAAATGAGGATGTCATCAATGAACACCAACACAAACTTGTCCAAGAAGTCCATAAATACCTTGTTCATCATATGCATAAAGAATGCAGGAGCGTTGGTGAGGCCGAAGGACATAACAGTGTATTCATAAAGACCGTACCGAGTGGTGAACGCGGTCTTAGGAATATCTTCCTTCTTAATCTTGAGTTGATGATACCCTGTCCTCAAATCAATCTTTGAGAATACTTTGGCCCCACTGAGTTGATCAAACAGATCATCAATCCTCGGCAGTGGATACTTGTTTTTAATGGTGACGTCATTCAGCTGTCGGTAGTCTACACATATTCGTAGACTGCCATCCTTTTTGTCCACGAAGATTGCTGGTGATCCCCATGGGAAAGAGCTTGGACGAATGTATCCTTTTTGCAGCATCTCATCCAGTTGTTTCTTCAATTCCACCAATTTTGAGGAGGGCATCGGATAATATTTCTTATGTATCGGGGTGGTTCCAGGCACTAGGTCAATAGAGAACTCCAATTCCCGGTCTGGTGGCATGCCGGGCAATTCTTCAGGAAATACATCTTGATACTCACTGGCCACTGGGATTAATTCCACCTCTTTTGTCACGGCTGCGAAAACCATATCCTTCGTGGGGATGCGCTTGCGGGCATAAAAACTGGTAGTGCGACCTTCCATATTTTTCACGGTAACTTCTCTGGTCGCACAGCTGATGCAGACTTGGTATTGGGTTAACCAATTCATGCCCAGAATGACATCCAATTTGTTGGAATCGATGATTATAAACGATGTTGGAAACTTGATGCCCTTGATGTCAATCTCCAAATTTTGGCAGACGAGATTGCTTCTGAGGAGGGATCCCGGGGATTGTACCAGCATGTGTTTTCCCAAAATCGAGCAAGAAAAATTGTTTTGGGAAGCAAAACTCCGCAAAATAAAAGAGTGGGAAGCCCTAGAGTCAAACAAAATTACGGCGGGTATGTTGTTAACGAGAAACATACCAATGACGACTTCTGGGTCCTCTTGGGCTTCATCTGCGGAGATGTGATGAACTTGCCCTTGGTTTATATCGGGGGCGGAATACTGCTCCATGTAGTTGACTTGCGGCTGAAATGGAGCGACGTGCTTGGTGTTCCTGGGACACTGTCGGGCATAGTGTCCAGTTTGACCACAGCTGAAGCAGGAATTGTTGCGCTGGCAATCGTCGCGCACCGGGCTGGTCATGACATTCTTGACTTGTGTAGTAGTCTTGTTGACGTTCTGCTGCCAATTGGGTTTGTACTCCACCTGAGTCTGTTGCCATGTACGAGCCTTTTGCACTGGTTGCATATCCTTGTTGGGCTCGAATTTGCGCTTGTGGTCATTAGCAGCTTGCTTGTTGTCATGCAGGAGCTTTTGTTCCCTCTCGGCGATGAGGGCCTTGTTCACCAGAGTCAGGAAGTCCGGGAAATCAAACATACTGAGAGTGAATCGGAGATGTTGATGTAGGCCTCCAAGGAATCGGTGGATCTTCCGCTCTTCTGTGGCCACATCGTGGAGAGAATAGCGGGCTAGATGGTTGAATTTATTCAGATACTCGGCGATGGTCATGCTGGCTTGAGTGAGAGCGAGAAATTCGGGTTGCTTGATCTTCATGACTCTGGTGGGAATATGATATTTGCGAAAATGATCCTTGAATTTTGTCCAAGTAATTTCCTCGTCGGCAGGCCATATTGCTTTGGCATTATCCCACCATATAGCGGCAGCTCCTTCGAGATAATGTGTTGCAAAGGGAACCTTGTCTCCATCGTCTGTGCGAGCAATTTCTAGTTTTCTTTCAATAGTCCTTAGCCAGTCGTCGGCGTCCAAAGGATCAGTAGCATGGCTGAAACTGGGAGGCTTGGTTCGCTGAAAATCTGATACCCTGGAATGATGGCCATTCTGGTCTCCATTCTGCCCAACCATAACTTGTACACTTTTGAGTATTTCCAGCAGATCGTTGCTCCTTCTTTCTTCAAACATTCACAGGATTTGCTCGGTGGAAGGCGGTTGTGGCGGTGGAGGCGGAGGTGGCTGGTATGGTTCAGGGGAATGTCCTGCCTGTCTTGCGGAATGACGGACAGGGACATCCTCACCAGCTTGACTGCTGCTGCCTCCATGCGGCATCCTATTTTTCGTTTTCCCAATACATAGCAACCATGATGAGAAAATTCCAAAATGGGGGAAAAACCAATGACAAATCCCGGAAGAAAGTAGCGAATAAAACCAAGTCAAAAAAGAGTCCAACATAATTATACATAGTCCCAACATGAAAATAAACATCGCAATGGGTCTACTACCCTCGTACATGAAACTATGCATTATGAAAAGTGCGATTACAGCCATACATCATGCTCATGACTACCACAATACTCTAACGATTTACTGCTCGGATGGTGCTGCTGCAGGCTCGTCTCCTGAGCCGGACCCAGATCCTGAACTGATAGTAGAGACCTCCAGGGGAAGAGAGCTGCGCTGGCGCTGCCTTGAGGGCTCTCCCTCAGGGGCAGGCGGGGGATGGGATCTAAGCATAGGAGCGGCAGGAGTAGCGACAAGACAAGACCATGCAGCAGGAGCGCTGCGAGGGTTCACCATCAAAGTGTTAATGGTACCTTGCGAGGTCGTCGTAGGAACGGAGGTGGAAGGAGCAGAAGTGTAGATGACAGCGGGAAGAGGGTTCCTTATACGAGTAGCAGCGAGAGCGGCGCGAGCGCATGAGAGCTCCCGAGCTAACTCGTAGTTAAGGAGATAGCTAGCGGTGATGTAGTGTGCAAGGTGGCTAGTGGGACGATCGCATGCCGGATTAATCAAAGGAAAGCGGATACGCCCATTCTCGTGCAGAGATGGGTAGAAGAAAAGTCTAGGGTGGGTGTTCATGCGAACCTCATTGTAGCGCAAGTCTACAAGAGCCTCGATAGCAGCAAACTGAACCGCCTGAGATGGCGTAGAAGCAAGACCACCCTTAGACGAACGAGTGTAAGCGCCGGATGGGGAACTTTGGTGTAGAGTGACCTCCGCATAATACTCATACAATGCACCGGCCAGATGCTCGCGATACACCCGATACTCTGGATCAACACCCTCTGGATAGAGTCGTCGCCACACGTTCTGAAGCAGGTGCGGCGATGTGCACGGAGCTGGCTCAGGATGGTACAAGATCGGTACTGGTGCCATCTACACTCACAAACCATACGGTTAGTAATAACAACAATAAGTCATGCATGCAATGCAACAACCAATTCCTATGTCTACTGGCACTCAAACGAAACTATCTACCATTTTACTAACGGACTACCGGTCTAGCGTGTCCTACAATCAGCGCGGCTCTGATACCAAGCGTTGTGGCACCCCGGCTCAGAGCAACCGGTTTACCCTGCATTGACAGCCCAGAGATCGAGTCTTCTGGCAATACACAACAACATGGTATAGAAATAACCGCTTTATTGATACTAGCATGGTACAAAGGTCTGATATTACATCGCGATTTGAGGCCAAGCGGCACACACGGTGCTGCTGGACAGTATGTACATTATTTAATGAACATGGCTGGGGCCTCGATCACACAAAACTACGCGGCAGCGGAAGAACGACGTAGCGGAACTCCATGGCACAGGGACACCGACGTATACACGAACTAGACACGAGATGCGCTCCGATGCGAATCAACTTGCCTGAAAGCTGGCATGACACGCCAGGTCAGTACATTGAATGTACTTGCAAGCTCACAACAAACATAAGCACGATGATAGACAATATCATGATAAATAAAGTTAAATTAATGCAAGAAATTCTTACAAATGCAAAACTATGCAAAGCAACCAAACATCACACCGAGTCACACGGACTCGCTTACCAGACGGTTACCTGGTAACCAAACGGTGACCACACCGGGGTCACACCTCAAACCAATCACTCATGAACACCTCGAGTGTTCAAGTTTCACCACGAAACAATGCATCACAACAATTACTAGTTTGCAAGATTAATTATAAAAGTTGATCCATGGTGTGACTTACTCCCGAGTCTTGCCCATAACCGAGGGCGCGGCTATCGATAGATTAAATACACTCTGCAGAGGTAGCGCACTTTACCCACACTACGGAATACCTGGCCTCGTACTCCCACTTGGGTGGACCAAGGTATTCCGAAGAAACCTTCCCTTTGCCATGCACTCTCCCCGGCCACTCCGACCATCCGCCTCTCAGGGCTAGATCTTGCCTTGAAGACACCAACGGCCACCGTCATGGCAAAACGGTCCCAAACGGGGACAAGGTACCATAAAAACAAAACGAGCACACAAGGGTATGTCTGCCTACCGGGCCAGGGTATGCACGCCCATAACCTTCCCTCGCGGGAGGCACCGGTGGGAGCCACGACAAAGGACCGAATCAAGACCTTCCCATTAGGTAAATGTGGTCGCACTGAATTAGAAACCGGATTCAGTGGCACCATGATGTGATCAACATCATATTCAGGTTGAACTTAATCAAGTATTCACTTTCAAAAAAACTACTCGTACCGGAAATCATGCAACTACTCATCACACAGAGCAAGCAACTCTTAAGCATGGATCAAAACAAGCAACATAACTATCTTGCAATACTAAGATCAGAAACTTCTCTGGTTATAACTCATTTTTATCTACAAACAACATTTTTATTAGTTCATCATTTAGTTGAAAACTATTACTAGCAAAAATAGCTACCATAACTTTCCATAACAAAATATCTAGTGCAAAATCTTACTCTACTTAGCCAAACAATTCTATGAACTCAACCAGAAGCTAAAACAAGCATATCAAGCATCATAAAACAACTAGCAATTAACCATATTAATTTATCAAATTTTAAATGCAAATAAAGACTCATATTCAAGTAGAAAATCATAGATATTGAAATAACAACATCCAAATGATGTTGTGGCTTGCCTTAGTGCAGAGGAGGGTCACACTCCTCCTGGTTAGCTTCAAGGCAAGATCCTCCTTCTGAAAATATTTTAAAACCACAAAAATAAATGTCAAAACACATTCTAAAAATCACCAGAAATTCTAGACAGCAAGGAAAAATCCACCTTTTGGTGTGCTGCTAGAGCTTTCTGTAACAAAGACAATGCAAAAAGAATCAATTCATTTGGACTTATGGTTTAGAAATGGTGGCTGGTCAAAGTTTAGTCAAATTTCTGAATTAAATTTGAATAAATAGAAAATCCTGGGGGGCGGGTGACGTCGAAGGCGTAAAGTGGGAGTGCGCCTCCACTCATACCGCTTCGGGCACGAGTGGTGAGGCTGACACTAGGCCCCACCAGTCAGGAGAGAGGGAAGGTGATCGAGATCAGCGGGGAGGCGGTGCTTCGCCGGAGCTCATGCCGGCGACGAGGGGGTTTGGGGCTAGGCTAGGCTAGAGGGATAGATCGGAAGCGGGGCTCGCGGCACACCTGCCCGTACCCGTGGCTTGGCGAAAGGTGGACGGAGCTGGTCATAGTCGAGCTCGCAAGCTTTGGTGGCAGACAGGGTTCGCCGGAGAGGTGGAAGACGGTGGCTAGAGGCAGCTCCGAGGGCTTGGCGGGCTCCAGGCAGCTCCAGCAGACCACCAAGGCCCTGCCCATGCAGCTGCTTGAGATCGAGAGCCCTGGACAGCGGGAGCTGGCCTGCGGGGATCACCGGAGTCCTCGGATCGGGGCGACGGCCAAAGGCCTGCCCGACCGGGCTTCTGCTCGTCTACGTGTTCGTGGAGGTGGTGTGGAGTGGTGCGTGGCTAGCAAGGGAAGCGGTGTGGCTTTATATAGCCGGAGCAGAGGGGGGGACGTGTCGCCGCCGGAGCACTCTCAACACGCGGCGAACATCGACGAGAGGCTCCAACGCGAGGGGACAGGGTGCAGCGTCAACGCCGGCGCTTGCCCACGCTCACGGACGAGCACAGGAGGCGGTTTGAGATGGGGACAAGCACAAGCGTGCACTGTGCCATTTTGGCCGCGACTTGACCGGGCTTGCTGCGGAGGCTCCAGCGTCGGCGAGCGACAGGGAGGGGTCATGGGTGATGGGTCGAGGGTTGTGGCACGTTGCGGCAGTCGGAGGCGAGCGCTTGCGTGCACACGCACGAAACAGAACGCAAAGCACCGGCCAGAGCGCGTCGAGACGCTGCCAGTCACAGTGTCCTCGCGCGGTCACCAAGCTGGCATGGCCAAAATGACGGCCAGGAGCAGCCAAACCTTGTCTACGAGCTCGACCGTGCAGTGCTACGTCGAGGAGAGGTGATGGATTTTACGAAGGCCGACCGGACGCGACTCTACCAAGCTGGGAAGTTTCTGGTCAGAAACTTGGTCTCCAAGTTTGGCCACCTTCTAGAAGGCCATTAGGGCTAATCTCCTGGGGTTTAGGGTTTCTTAGGAAGGTCTTTAAGCTCATGAAATCTCAAGGCCAAAAGCTCAAGGAAAAATGCACTTGCTGTACAAAATGCATTTATGGTCCAGAAGTGAAAAGATTTTCTATAGCAAAAATATTACAAAAAGTGATGCAATATTTTTGCATGGGAAGATGTGCCATGGTCCTAAGAATATTTAGGAATTATCTCAGATTTTTCTGAGCAAGAAAAATTGAGGTTGGTTTGGAGCACAAAGTTCTGAAATGAGCTTAAGAGAGAAAAATGAATATTTTCCTTTTAGGAAAAATATTCATTTTATTATTTTGGGAATTTGTGGGAGGAATAAGGTAGATTGGTCACTTGGGTGAAAGCCAAGGATATGCCCAAGTGACAGGTCCATTTGAATTGATCCAAAAATACAAATCAAATCAGGGCAAAAACTGTTGGAAATATGCCCTAGAGGCAATAATAAATAGGTTATTATAATATTTCCTTGTTCATGATAATTGTTTATTATCCATGCTAGAATTGTATTGATAGGAAACTCAGATACATGTGTGGATACATAGACAACACCCTGTCCCTAGTAAGCCTCTAGTTGACTAGCTCGTTGATCAATAGATGGTTACGGTTTCCTGACCATGGACATTGGATGTCGTTGATAACGGGATCACATCATTAGGAGAATGATGTGATGGACAAGACCCAAACCTAAGCCTAGCACAAGATCATGTAGTTCGTTTGCTCAGAGCTTTTCTAATGTCAAGTATCATTTCCTTAGACCATGAGATTGTGTAACTCCCAGATACAGTAGGAATGCTTTGGGTGTACGAAACGTCACAACGTAACTGGGTGGCTATAAAGGTGCACTACAGGTATCTCCGAAAGTGTCTGTTGGGTTGGCACAAATCGAGATTGGGATTTGTCACTCCTTGTAAACGGAGAGGTATCTCTGGGCCCACTCGGTAGGACATCATCATAATGTGCACAATGTGACCAAGGAGTTGATCACGGGATGATGTGTTACGGACCGAGTAAAGAGACTTGCCGGTAACGAGATTGAACAAGGTATCGGGATACCGACGATCGAATCTCGGGCAAGTACCATACCGATAGACAAAGGGAATTGTATACGGGATTGATTGAATCCTCGACATCGTGGTTCATCCGATGAGATCATCGAGGAGCATGTGGGAGCCAACATGGGTATCCAGATCCCGCTGTTGGTTATTGACCGGAGAGTCGTCTCGGTCATCTCTGCATGTCTCCCGAACCCGTAGGGTCTACACACTTAAGGTTCGGTGACGCTAGGGTTATAGAGATATTAGTATGCGGTAACCCGAAAGTTGTTCGGAGTCCCGGATGAGATCTCGGACGTCACGAGGAGTTCCGGAATGGTCCGGAGGTAAAGATTTATATATGGGAAGTCTTATTTTGGTCGCCGGAAAAGTTTCGCACTTTATCGGTATTGTACCGGGAGTGCCGAAAGGGGTCCGGGGGTCCACCATGGGGGTCCACCAGCCCCTGGGGGCCACATGGGCTGTAGGGGGTGCGTCTTGGCCTATATGGTCCAAGGGCACCAGCCCCAAGAGGCCCATGCGCCAAGAGATAAGGAAAAGGGAAAGTCCTAAAGGGGGAAGGCACCTCCGAGGTGCCTTGGGGGGGAAGGACTCCTCCCTGGCCGCACCCTTCCTTGGAGGAAGGGCCAAGGCTGCGCCCCCCCCCTCTCCCTTGGCCCTATATATAGTGGGGGGAAGGGAGGGCAGCAACACCTAAGCCCTGGCGCCTCCCTCTCCCTCCCGTGACGCACCTCCCTCCTCCCGCAGCGCTTGGCGAAGCCCTGTTGGAATCCTGCTACTTCCACCACCACGCCGTCGTGCTGCTGGATCTCCATCAACCTCTCCTCCCCCCTTGCTGGATCAAGAAGGAGGAGACGTCGCTGCTCCGTACGTGTGTTGAACGCGGAGGTGCCGTCCGTTCGGCGCTAGGATCATCGGTGATTTGGATCACGACGAGTACGACTCCATCAACCCCGTTCTCTTGAACGCTTCCGCTCGCGATCTACAAGGGTATTTAGATGCACTCCTTCCCTCTTGTTGCTAGTGAACTCCATAGATTGATCTTGGTGATTCATAGAAAATTTTGAATTTCTGCTACGTTCCCCAACAGTGGCATCATGAGCTCGGTCTATGCGTAGTTTCTATGCACGAGTAGAACACAAAGAAGTTGTGGGCGTAGATGTTGCCAATTCTTCTTTCCGCAACTAGTCTTATCTTGTTTCGGCGGCATTGTGGGATGAAGCGGCCCGGACCGACCTTACACGTACGCTTACGTGAGACAGGTTCCACCGACTGACATGCACTAGTTGCATAAGGTGGCTAGCGGGTGTCTGTCTCTCCCAAGGGTAAATAGAAATTGGCAAATCACGTTGTGGTTTTACGTAGGTAAGAAACGTTCTTGCTAGAAACCTATACAAGCCACGTAAAAAACTTGCAACAACAATTAGAGGACGTCTAACTTGTTTTTGCAGCATGTGCTATGTGATGTGATATGGCCAGAAGATGTGATGTATGAGATTGATCATATTCTTGTAATAGGAATCACGACTTGCATGTCGATGAGTATGACAACCGGCAGGAGCCATAGGAGTTGTCTTTATTTTTTGTATGACCTGCGTGTCATTGAATAATGCCATGTAAATTACTTTACTTTATTGCTAAGCGCGTTAGCCATAGAAGTAGAAGTAATCGTTGGCGTGACAACTTCATGAAGACACAATGATGGAGATCATGGAGATCATGGTGTTATGCCGGTGACAAAGATGATCATGGTGCCCCGAAGATGGAGATCAAAGGAGCAAAATGATATTGGCCATATCATGTCACTATTTGATTGCATGTGATGTTTATCATGTTATGCATCTTATTTTCTTAGTACGACGGTAGTAAATAAGATGATCCCTCACTAAAAATTTCAAGAGACGTGTTCCCCCCTAACTGTGCACCGTTGCGAAGGTTCGTTGTTTTGAAGCACCACGTGATGATCGGGTGTGATAGATTCTAACGTTCGAATACAACGGGTGTTGACGAGCCTAGCATGTACAGACATGGCCTCGGAACACATGCGAAACACTTAGGTTGACTTGACGAGCCTAGCATGTACAGACATGGCCTCGGAACACAAGAGACCGAAAGGTCGAACATGAGTCGTATAGTAGATACGATCAACATGGAGATGTTCACCGATGATGACTAGTCCGTCTCACGTGATGATCGGACACGGCCTAGTTTGACTCGGATCATGTATCACTTAGATGACTAGAGGGATGTCTATCTGAGTGGGAGTTCATTATAATCAGATGAACTTCATTATCATGAACATAGTCAAAAGGTCTTTGCAAATTATGTCATAGCTTGCGCTTTAGTTCTACTGTTTAAGATATGTTCCTAGAGAAAATTTAGTTGAAAGTTGATAGTAGCAATTATGCGGACTGGGTCCGTAAACTGAGGATTGTCCTCATTGCTGCACAGAAGGCTTATGTCCTTAATGCACCGCTCGGTGTGCTGAACCTCAGCGTCGTCTGTAGATGTTACGAAACATCTGACATACACGTTTTGATGACTACGTGATAGTTCAGTGCGTAATGCTAACGGTTTAGAATTGTGGCACCAAAGACGGTTTTTTGAAACGTCACATAACATATGAGATGTTCCGAAGACTGAAATTGGGATTTCAGACTAGTGCCCACGTCAAGAGGTATGAGACCTCTGACAAGTTTCTTAAGCCTGCAAGCTAAGGGAGAAAAGCTCAATCGTTGAGCATGTGCTCAGATTGTCTGAGTACTACAATCACTTGAATCGAGTGGGAGTTAATCTTCCAGATGAGATAGTGATGGTTCTCCATAATCACTGCCACCAAGCTCTTAGAGCTTCGTGATGAACTATAACATATCAGGGATAGACATGATGATCCTTGAGCAACTCGCGATGTTTGACACCGCGAAAGTAGAAATCAAGAAGGAGCATCAATTGTTGATGGTTAGTAAAACCACTAGTTTAGAAGGGCAAGGGCAAAAGGGATACTTCATGAAACAGCAAGTCGTTTGCTGCTCTAGTGAAGAATCCCAAGGTTGAACCCAAACCCGAGACTAAGTGCTTCTGTAATGAGAGGAACGGTCACTGAAGCAGTACTACCCTAGATACTTGGTAGATGAGAAGGCATGCAAGGTCGACAGAAGTATATTGGATATACACTATATGAATGTGTACTTTACTAGTACTCCTAGCAGCACCAGGGTATTAGATACCGGTTCGGTTGCTAAGTGTTAGTAACTCGAAATGAAAGTTGCGGAATAAACAGAGACTAGCTAAAGGTGAGATGACGATATGTGTTGGAAGTGTTTGCAAGGTTGATGTGATCAAGCATCGCATGCTCCCTCTACCATCGAGATTGGTGTTTGCATTGAGCACAAACATGATTGGATTATGTTTATCGCAATACGGTTATTCATTTAAGGAGAATAATGGTTACTCTGTTTATTTGAATAATACCTTCAATGGTCTTGCACCTAAAATGAATCTCGATCATAGTGATACACATGTTCATGCCAAAAGATATAAGATAGTAATGATAGTACCACATACTTGTGGCACTGCCACTTGAGTCATATTGGTATAGAACGCATGAAGAAGCTCCATGTAGATGGATCTTTGGACTCACTCGTTTTGAAAAGAATGAGACATGCGAACCATGTCTATTGGTATATATGCATGAAGAAACTCCATGCAGATGGATCGTTTGGACTCACTTGATTTTGAATCACTTGAGACATGAAAATCATACCACATGGGCAAGATGACTGAAAGGCCTCGTTTTCAGTAAGATGGAACAAGAGAGCAACTTATTGGAAGTAATACATTTTGATGTATGCAGTCCAATGAGTGCTGAGGCATGCAGTGGATATCGTTATGTTCTTACTTCACAGATGATTTGAGTAGATGCTGAGTGTATTTACTTGATGAAACACAAGTCTGAATTATTGAAAGGTTCAAGTAATTTCAGAGTGAAGTTGAAGATCGTCGTGACAAGAGGATAAAATGTCTGTGATATGATCATAGAGATGAGTATCTGAGTTACGAGTTTGGCACACAATTAAGACATTGTGGAAAGTGTTTCACAATTAATACCGCCTGGAACACCATAGTGTGATGGTGTGTCCGAACATCATAACTGCACCCTATTGGATATGGTGCATACCATGATGTCTCTTATCGAATTACCACTATCGTTTATGGGTTAGGCATTAGAGACAACCGCATTCACTTTAAAAGGGGCACCACGCAATTCCGTTGAGACGACACCATTTAGAGAAACCTAAGTTGTCGTTTCTTAAAAGTTTGGGGCTGCGATGCTTATGTGAAAAAGTTTCAGGCTGATAAGCTCGAACCCAAAGCGGATATATGCATCTTCATAGAATACCCAAAACAGTTGGGTGTACCTCCTATTTCAGATCTGGAAGCAAAAGTAATTGCTTCTAGAAACGGGTCCTTTCTCGAGGAAAAGTTTCTCTCGAAAGAATTGAGTGGGAGGATGGTGGAGACTTGATAAGGTTATTGAACCATCACTTCAACTAGTGTGTAGCAGGGCACAGGAAGTTGTTCCTGTGGCACCTACACCAATTGAAGTGGAAGCTTATGATAGTGATCATGAAACTTCGGATCAAGTCATTACCAAACCTCGTAGGACAACGAGGATGCGTAATACTTCAGAGTAATGCGTGATCCTGTCTTGGAAGTCATGTTGTTGGACAACGATGAACCTATGAGCTATGGAGAAGCGATGGTGGGCCCATATTCCGACAAATGGTTAGAAGCCATGAAATCCGAGATAAATGGATCTTTAAGAAGAAGACGGACATGGACGGTAATGTTACCGTCTATGAAGCTCGACTTGTGGAAAAGAGTATTTTCACAAGTTCAAGGAGTTGACTATGATGAGATTTTCTCATCCGTAGCGATGCTTAAGTCTGTCGGAATCATGTTAGCATTAGCTGCATTTATGAAATCTGGCAGATGGATGTCAAAACAAGTTTCCTTACCAGTTTTCGTAAGGAAAGGTTGTATGTGATACAATCAGAAAGGTTTTGTCGATCCTAAGGATGCTAAAAGGTATGCTAGCTCCAGCGATCCTTCCATGGATTAGAGCAAGCATCCCGGAGTAAGAATATATGCTTTGATAGAGTGATCAAAGTTTTTGGGTTTATACAAAGTTTGTTAGAAACTTGTATTTACAATAAAGTGAGTGGGAGCTCTACAACATTTCTGATAAGTATATGTGAATGACATATTGTTGATCCGAAATGATGTAAAATTTCTGGAAAGCATAAAGGGTTGTTTGAAAGGAGTTTTTCAAAGGAAGACCTGGATAAAGCTGCTTACATATTGGGCATCAAGATCTATAGAGATAGATCAAGACGCCGATGATACTTTCAAAGAACGCACACCTTGACATGATTTTGAAAGAGTTCAAAATAGATCAGCAAAGAAGGAGTTCTTGGCTGTGTTACAAGGTGTGAGTATTGAGTAAGACTCAAGACCTGACCACAGCAGAAGAGAGAGAAAGGACGAAGGTCGTCCCCTATGCTTCAGACGTAGGCTCTACAGTATGCTATGCTGTGTACCGCACATGGAGTGTGCCTTGCCATGAGTTGGTCAAGGGGTACAATAGTGATCCGGGAATGGATCACATGACAGCGGTCGAACTTATCCTTAGTATCTAGTGGACTAAGGAATTTTCTCGATTATGGAGGTGAAAAGGAGTTCGTCGTAAAGGGTTACGTCGATGCGAACTTTGACACTAATCCGGATGACTCTGAGTAGTAAACCGGATTCGTATAGTAGAGCAATTATTTGAAATGGCTCCAAATAGCGCGTGGTAGCATCCACAAGATGACATAGATATTCGTAAAGCACACACGGATCTGAAAGGTTCAGACCCGTTGACTAATAACCTCTCTCACAAGCATAACATGATCAAACCAGAACTCATTGAGTGTTAATCACATAGTGATGTGAACTAGATTGTTGACTCTAGTAAACTCTTTGGATGTTGGTCACATGGTGATGTGACCTATGAGTGTTAATCACATGGTGATGTGGACTAGATTATTGACTCTAGTGCAAGTGGGAGACTGTTGGAAATATGCCCTAGAGGCAATAATAAATTGGTTATTATTATATTTCCTTGTTCATGATAATCGTTTATTATCCATGCTAGAATTGTATTGATAGGAAACTCAGATACATGTGTGGATACATAGACAACACCCTGTCCCTAGTAAGCCTCTAGTTGACTAGCTCGTTGATCAATAGATGGTTACGGTTTCCTAACCATGGACATTGGATGTCGTTGATAACGGGATCACATCATTAGGAGAATGATGTGATGGACAAGACCCAATCCTAAGCCTAGCACAAGATCGTGTAGTTCGTTTGCTCAGAGCTTTTCTAATGTCAAGTATCATTTCCTTAGACCATGAGATTGTGCAACTCCCGGATACAGTAGGAATGCTTTGGGTGTACCAAACATCACAGCGTAACTGGGTGGCTATAAAGGTGCACTACAGGTATCTCCGAAAGTGTCTGTTGGGTTGGCATGAATCGAGACTGGGATTTGTCACTCCTTGTAAACGGAGAGGTATCTCTAGGCCCACTCGGTAGGACATCATCATAATGTGCACAATGTGACCAAGGAGTTGATCACGGGATGATGTGTTACGGACCGAGTAAAGAGACTTGCCGGTAACGAGATTGAACAAGGTATCGGGATACCGATGATCGAATCTCGGGCAAGTACCATACCGATAGACAAAGGGAATTGTATACGGGATTGATTGAATCCTCGACATCGTGGTTCATCCGATGAGATCATCGAGGAGCATGTGGGAGCCAACATGGGTATCCAGATCCCGCTGTTGGTTATTGACCGGAGAGTCGTCTTGGTCATGTCTGCATGTCTCCCGAACCCGTAGGGTCTACACACTTAAGGTTCGGTGACGCTAGGGTTATAGAGATATTAGTATGCGGTAACCCGAAAGTTGTTCGGAGTCCCGGATGAGATCTCGGACGTCACGAGGAGTTCCGGAATGGTCCGGAGGTAAAGATTTATATATGGGAAGTCTTATTTTGGTCGCCGAAAAAGTTTCGCACTTTATCGGTATTGTACCGGGAGTGCCGAAAGGGGTCCGGGGGTCCACCAAGGGGGTCCACCAGCCCCGGGGGGCCACATGGGCTGTAGGGGGTGCGTCTTGGCCTATATGGGCCAAGGACACCAGCCCCAAGAGGCCCATGCGCCAAGAGATAAGGAAAAGGGAGAGTCCTAAAGGGGGAAGGCACCTCCGAGGTGCCTTGGGGGGGAAGGACTCCTCCCTGGCCGCACCCTTCCTTGGAGGAAGGGCCAAGGCTGCGGCCCCCCTCTCCCTTGGCCCTATATATAGTGGGGGGAAGGGAGGGCAGCAACACCTAAGCCCTGGCACCTCCCTCTCCCTCCCGTGACGCACCTCCCTCCTCCCGCAGCGCTTGGCGAAGCCCTGTTGGAATCCCGCTACTTCCACCACCATGCCGTCGTGCTGCTGGATCTCCATCAACCTCTCCTCCCCCTTGCTGGATCAAGAAGGAGGAGACGTCGCTGCTCCGTACGTGTGTTGAACGCGGAGGTGCCGTCCGTTCGGCGCTAGGATCATCGGTGATTTGGATCACGACGAGTACGACTCCATCAACCCCGTTCTCTTGAACGCTTCCGCTCGCGATCTACAAGGGTATGTAGATGCACTCCTTCCCTCTCGTTGCTAGTGAACTCCATAGATTGATCTTGGTGATGCGTAGAAAATTTTGAATTTCTGCTACGTTCCCCAACAAAAACCACGATGAAAACCATGTCCGGAAAGAGAGACAAGGCATGTCCGGTAAAAAGAGAGAAGGCAAAATCCAGGCTGTCACATCTATGACATGTGGACCATGTAGCTAGAAAAGTGTGGCAAGCCACAAGTGTAGCAATGAACCAAACACATGCTTGGTGTGTTTGGTAGGGTGTATGAAGGGTGCATGATCCCAAGAGTTCCCTTCTCGACCCATTTTTGAGTGTTTGGTAGAGTGCATGGAGGGTGCATGAGTCCACACTAGATTAGCACAAATACACTAGAAGCATGAATGAAGAGAGCATACATGAAGAGGGGTGTTGAGTTGAGAATGCAAGAAGAGGGAACAACTATGCTGCGACAAGAACGCAACCAAACACACTTGTGGCACGCCTAAGCTTAGGCGTGGCAACCTTAGGCTGCAAACCAAACCATAACTTTGAAAGTTGGTCATTGGTTGAAGCCAATCCGACGGTACAAAGATGGCAAATCCGAGCACTACTGGCCGTTGGATATCATCTACATTCCGCCAGATTCCGCCACATGTAGAATCTAGAAGACTCCATGGTTGAACTTCATTCATGGCTAACTTTTCCACAACTAAGCTTAGGCAAAGTGTGTCTGCCACAAAAAATGTGGCTAACAAAATGGCCACCACAAGTGTGGCAAGATTTGGCAAGAAGTTGAGTCTATGACATGTGGACCATGTAGCTAGAAAAGTGTGGCAAGCCACAAGTGTATCAATGAACCAAACACATGCCGGCACGCCTAAGCTTAGGCGTGGCAACCTTAGGCTGCAAACCAAACCATAACTTTGAAAGTTGGTCGTTGGATGAAGCTAATCCGACGGTACAAAGATGGCAAATCCGAGCACTATTGGTCGTTGGATATCATCTACATTCCACTAGATTTTTCCACATGTAGAATCTAGAAGACTCCACATGTAGAAGCATAATGCACAAACCACCAGAATCTCATGCGTGCAATGCACGTGTACCTTATTAGTAGTTGGTAGTAGTAAGAAACAAATTCCGGGTTTGGCACGAGCTCGTACTGCGGGAGCACCACAAGGCGTGCCGCAGGAGTTACATTTCCATCTCGGGGCCCACAGGACCGAACTTCAGTGGCTTAGTGCCCGGCCTATGAGAGCAAGTACAATAAGGTGATGTAGGCGGGCTGTAAGACATTAAATATTATATTTTTGCTTAGTTGGACGAGAGAGAAGATGAAAGAGAAGAGAAGCGGGCTACTAGTTAACAGCCGGCTGCAGCACGTGCTCCTAGGAATTTTATGAGAGAGCAAGGTGGGTCATGTAAAAACAAAGTAGTACATATTAATATTCAACTATTGTACTTGCTAGCTACAAGCTTGGCTATATGTGACATGGCAACATCATATAGCCGCCAGCCGGCTATATTATTAACCATGCTCTGAGTCAATGACATGCGCACGTTAAATGCGGTTGGTCCACATGTTATTCTCATGGTGGTGGTGTGGTTCGCGACTCACTCGTTCGAGATGAACCGGCCGGTAGTGGCGTGGCCGTGGCGAGGGTGCCACAGCTGGGCCTCGGGGCGTTACGAGGCGTAGATGGCCACACCGGCGACTACCTATAGTACAAAAGTACTCCAGCTGAGGATTGATGCCCGGGACGAAATGTGTCACAGCCGCTGGATGAAAATTCGATGGTGCGGGACGTGTGGTGTCATGGGTTTGTGCGGCGTCATGGGAATCGTGTGTGGCTGTGGTAGAAACTTGATGCTCGCCGCATTTAAGGTGGCCCACATGTCATGCACACAAAGGCAGAGGGGCGGTGCGGCCGAGAGGGGTGAGGCGCACATCGTGGGAATCGCGAGCGGCAGTGGATGAAACGTGATGGTCGCCGTAGTTGAACTTCCATGGACAAGCTGTCATGTCTACGGACACATGCATTGCATACCGATCACTAGAAGGAGTAAGAGAGAAAGCTAGGCGGATAAATAGTTCTTTATAGTCAAGCGGACCCATGCTACTACTTGTTCCAAATACATGCACACCATCGAAATAGTCCATCTATATCAATATACATAGAGGAAATATATTTTTTACAAGAGAGGAAATAGTTCATCCATCCATAATGCCTTGCTGCTGGTGCAGCTTCTTCTTCTTCTTCTTCTTGTTCTCATTTTCTGTGGGAGACGGCTTCGCAACAAGCTCTCTGGACCTTGCAGCTATCTCGAAACTCACACGGGCATCGAGGGTGGCATATTTTATCCGCTCGTACGTCAAGGGATAATTCTCCCATCCAGACGACCTTAATGCCAGCGTCTCGTCACCCTTCCGAAGATTTGTTCCTAGCACAAAATTTGCTACGTCGAATAGGGATGGTGTCGGTTTATCACAATCGTCTACAGGAATTTTTATTCTGGTTTGTAGGTCAGCGATGCTTTTCAAGTCAAGGTTGTACGGCTCCAACTTCTGTTTGTCCCCTGCGATGGCTGCCCCACAGAAGTATATGTCCTCTCGAGACAAGAAATCGTGAAGCTCACCTGGTATGGAGGGTGCGTGTATGATGTGGTACACCAAAACATCATCTTCGAGGCATAGCTGAAGGACAGCGGCGCGTTGGATCTTCCCAGTGGCACGCTCCATGTACTCTGTGTCGAGACCGATGACATTCATCTCCACCTTTTGGAGGGAGTTGGATACATTGTTGATCCACTTCCGAACAACCCTTGGGTGGTCGGTGACTGTGGCAACTATGCTCAATGAGCCTTCGACGAGGACATGTTGGACGCTAAAAACCTGCATCTCGATCTCTTTCGCCATTTGGAACCGCTGGACCGGAGGGCTATGGTTTGGAGAATTAGGATTAGATGGCTAATCTAACTGAAGAAGATGATTATTTATAGGTGCTTCGGAATTACTCCAGGAGGATGTGAAGAGATTAAAACAATGTGAATGTAGTGTGGTTTGGATGCAAATGAAGATCAACGAGTAGTGAAAAAGCCGAGGAAAATCAGTTCCCGATGGAGAAGTAAATGGGAGAAGTTATGCGCATGCATGAGGAGAGGTGCGGTGGTTTGACTGCTGCATGCAATGGATTGGAAGGGCTCTTCGGTTGCCTTTTCTCTCTCCCACACGCACAGAGTGGCCTACTTGCATGCTGCAGTTTATTGCCTGGAGTCGGGCTGTAGCTGCTCATGCGTACGCTAATTAATGATGTGAATGCGGGGCATGGAGGGAAATGGGCGCATGCAAAAGGGTATATACGCAGACTAATTAGAGAAATACTGAAAAAAGTTATGCGCTGACAAAAGAGGATAGGAGGGAGTACTACTCATGTTCCTACTACGGTTAAGGAATATGCGGTTATCCTCAAAAAAAGAGAAGTCCTTCTTCGCGCTTCCGCATGCACGAGAATTTGGTTCTGGTCGCAATATGGATGATAGCTGGAGGATGAAGTGAACCCAGAGGCATGCTAGCACGGGAGTGTACTCATGTCCCTACTACTCCTACTAGTAGTAGTAGTACAACTGTGGTACACTTGATGGTTAAAATATTATTATTCATCCGGTCCTCACAGTGAAGTGACAAGACCCTGCACCCGAGGTGACACCAGTCCAGGCGGCGTGTCCGGGTTACCAAAGTCAGCCTCACCTTGTGCACCGTGCAGTCACTGTCACCGCCGCTATATAGCATGCCTCGCCTCGTCCCCCTCTCCCCTAGCACCACTCCATCTCCATCTCTGTCTCGCCGGAGATCCTGAGGTCACACTTCATTATCTCACTGTGCCCCCGCATACCCTCTCCTCGCTCGCCTCCCCCAGTACCACTATTCCCTCGCTAGCCGCTCCAGCACCGACAGCCTTCTCCCCCGTAAATCAAGCCCCCCAAAACCCCACCTTCCAAACTCCACCATGGCCGAATGCGAACCCCGCAGGATCCATATGAGCCATGATTGGAGCTATCTCCCTAGTGACGTCATCGACCTCTGTTGTTCGTGTATGGATATGTTGAGCGCCCTGCGGCTGGCTGCATGCTCGAGGGGCATGCACACGACCATCGTTGAAGCAAGGCCTAAGCTTTTCAAGACACCCTGCTTGCTGCTATCTGGTCTTGCGAGATTGGCTCACCATGATATGGAGGCGTACATGATGCCCCTCGACTTCAATCCGATCTCCATTAGCTCAAACTTCCTTGCAGGTATGTAGTGGGTCGTCGTACATCATTTCCCTCGACTTCGATTCGATCACCATCGCCCGAAACTTCTTGGAAGGTATGTACTAGGTAGGCATGAACTCCCATTGGATGGCTGCCGTCAGAGAAGACGGTAAAAAGTTGGTGCTCGTGAACTTCCAGACCTCCCATGAGATTATCCTTCCTCCGATGGATTATATAGAGTATTACCATCGCGGTGCTAGTCATCTAGATTACCGCGTCAGTTGGACGGACCTTGTTTTGCAGAAGATTGTAATCTGCCAAGTGCCCACACAACATGCGGATTATGCAGACTTCAAGCTAGTTGCCTTGTTCGACAAGGGACTCGCCTATCTTTACGCCGGTGCCTTCTTTAGATGGAGACAACTCAGCTCGCAGTGGATCGTCATCAAAGCTGATACACACTTCTGTGATGCTATTGAACACAATGGCATCATCTACGCGATCGACAAAGCAGATGGCACCACGTATTGCTGGGACGGCGCGTGTAAGTTGTTTCCATCTCATGTTAATGATGACGCCAGGACACTGTTTGAACTTTTTATGATGATTGGCATATCCCTATTTGAGCAGAATTTGAGTAGAACTATGGCAGTGTATTAGAGACGTCGTAAATCAGCTATATTTGGAATGAGTTAATTCATGCGATTGTGATAATGTCATTACAGCCAATTTGTACTCCTAAATAATCAAACGGTTAGGAATATATGGATATTCTCCTTATTTTACTGTAATCTATATACTACTACTAAATATGAGTGTGTATCAATGGCCATGTTAGTTTCCTCATTTTTATGATGTAGAAACATGCACCACACTGTTGGTTTCATCTAACCATACATTAGGGAAGTAAATGTGCATATGGAGAACTCTATATTTGGAAGTAGTGAAATCCTGTAATGCTTACCATGTGTACATACCTATATTCGCCCTTCAGGAATCAATGGCTAGAATAATATCCTCACAAAAAGTTTGCCCACAGAACACAAGTATATAACAATGCATGGTTTATTAGTTACCTTGAAGAATTTGTTTGTGAGGACAGAACATGATTCCATAACATGCATGACATGGTAGTTTCCTGTGAAGAATCGATTGCGAGATAACATGAGTATAACCATGCGTGGCACTTATATATTTTCGAACCCAGTATACATTTCCCTGTATTTTCCTCCCAGTTCCAAAAGGGACATATCAATGTTGTTTCTTGCATTATCCTACTCGTAGTCTGAACAATGCTGATCTTACATTAACAATGCCTGTCCTTTTTGATATGATGTAGTGTCCCTATAGTTACTACCCTTTGTAATTACACCACCTTTGCCAAAAATAGGGAAGCACAACTGGTTCCTCGCTCGATCAGACGACAGCAAAATACTAATGATCATTCGGACACATGAGCCGAAAAAGTTATATTGCAAAAACCCCACTGTATACAAGCACCGTGAAATACGTGAGTATCCGGACAGTGGCTGTTACGTCTATGAGCAGGATACGAGCTTGTTGGGGCCTTCAGGATTTTTTAGTTGGAGGCGGGTAAACAGCCTTGGTTCACACTCTCTGTTTCTCGGACTTAATTATCCGATTAACCAGGAGATCATCATTGGCAAGGACCTTGATGGCAGAGAGGCTCTGTTTGCTATGGAAAACTGTGTCTACACGGCGAGCCCTAGGAGTTCAGGAGCAAACTCCCCTGATTGTCAACGATACAGCCTACAGCCAAAAGAAGGTGAGAATGACAAAGGCATCCGGATTAACTTTGATCCTTGGATGTCTCAATTACGACAGGCAGTGATGTGGTTCAAGCCTTCAGGTTGATAGGTAATTGGGTTGTTGCGTCGAAAGGGTGGAGTACTGGTGTCTCCGGATCATTGGTCGCTGAAGCGGGGCTGCAAATTATGATGGTGTTGGATCATCTCTTCGAATGACTTTGTTGTCTTTGCTGCTTGTTCTAGATGGGTAGTTCTTTCTTTTGTTATGCATATTCCTTGTCATTTGGTCATCCTCGTCTATTTCACTCTTACTATGTAATAGTTGGCTCTATTTAGAATGTCATTCTCGTCTGGATCACGAGAGTCTAAGCGCCGCAGATGGGTGCGTTTTGGTGGTGTAGCAAGACTTCTTATGAACTATCATGTCTTGCTGTTTATGTCAGTAGTAGTCACTAGTCAGTGTTTGAATGTTGTATATATCATTGTTTCAAACTGTTTATTGTCTCGAACTACTAGTCGGCTAAATGAGGGCATCACCATTCTCAAGTGTTCAGAGTGTATCTCCTTTTTTCAAGTTATATAATTTGAGCTCAGTGTCTTTTCGATGATGTACACTTGTTTGGGCTAGTGAGGTGTCATTGAATATGGGCCAAGTAGTAACGCAAGCCAAACAGGTCAATTATGACTCTCAGGCCGGGCTCTCCAAAGATCCTAAAAAAGGCCGGACTCTCCAAAAAAGAAAGAATAAGGACTCTTAGGCCGACATGTGGGTGCCACCGGTGTTTTCATGTGCTTGCGCACCGAGAGCATATTGGCGCGTGTTCGAAATTCAAGCTACTTTTTCATCCCCAATCTCCCGCCCCTCCCCCACCTCTGGAATCTCGATTCCTACTCCAGTTCCCCCAAATCCCCCTCCTGTACTCCCTGTACTCAAGCTCACTATCATGTCGCCGGTCAGCGCGGATCTCCAGGCCGGAGATCCTGAGGTCTTTCCTGCCTTCGGTGCTGCGTGCTGTCGCTCAACAGTGGCATGGCGGCGCTTGACGACCAGTTTGCCAGCAAAGTGCTGATGGTAACCATCAACGACGACCGGCCTGCCGACTCGCCGGACGACCTTGTCAAAGCTCTTAGCATTGCGCACGGCATCCAAATAAGTGACTTGCTCATCGAAGTCTGCCCGCCACCAGCTGATTTCTTCGTCAGGTTCCGGACAACTTTCGACTGCAGTCGTGTGTTCGAATCTTCCCAGCGTTTGTTCTGCGATGGAGGGCTGGTGAGCTTTGATCGATGGCACCCAGGATGGGGCTCGGTGCCTTCTGAGCTTGAGTTTTTAACAAAGCTTACCTTCCACGGCATGCTTCGATGTGCTTGGAACAGCGAGTCCATGAATGAGCTTATCAACGACCTTGGAGGTGAGCTCGTAAGTATGTTTGTTCCTCTAGATAGCTAGGCTCTGACGGTTATGGCATGGATGAAGAAGCCGTCCACCATACCGAGGGTGATTGTTGTTGAGATACCGGTGCAGGAACCGGGGTTGTACTATTCGTCGCCACCAAGGCCGCCACGGACCACGTTAGGGATGTACCTGTATCGTGTGTTCGTGCATGTCGAAGAAGTGGTCAATCCATCAATCGAAGTCCTGCCGCCGCCGCTGGTGCCAGGGTTTGTCGACGACGTCCATTACAAGAGTCAATGTCAGACTTTCCCCATGTTGCTCGAGACGATGGATGGCACAAGGCCTACTCCATCGCGCGGCGGAGGCCACTACTTCTTTGGGAGTAGAGGCAAGCCTGGCTGCCTGGATGTGCTCTAATTTGACGTAACAACTGAATCTTGTCAGATACTAGTTAAATCTGAGCTATGGGTGTGAAGCACTGATGTGCCAGTACAATTGATTGTGACCTGTTCTAATTTTGTACCTGAACTTTTTATAGAAAGGGTTGTACGTCAACTTAATGTGCTAGCAGAACTTATTGTGTTGTCTGTTTGTTTTCTTTGCACAACATTCAAGATATTTCCCTGTCATTGATTAAGAAGATGAACCGTTATGTACGCGTTCGTTGGTTTCAACATAGCCCTGCCCGTAGCGATCCACTGCTTCCATCCTGATTGTGCCGCCTGCGTGAAATTTTTGTATGCAAGTTAAGTGCGCTATGATGTTCTATATGATTGCGTCAACTATATAAGTCTTTACTGAGCATCAGCAATGCATATGGCTGAAAGATGTATTTACGAGCATCGACCGATGAGTCTCTCTCTCTCTCTCTCTCTCTCTCTCTCACACACACACACACGCACACACGCACAAGTGGGACCCGTTGAATTATTTCATTGCTCGTGACAGCTTCTAATTAGGTTCCACTGTAATCTAACTTTTTTCTTAAGTTATTAATTGAGCTCAGTGACTTCAAAAAGTTGTACAGAAGCCTTGTTTGGGCCTTTCCGGCGTCGCTGAATGTGGGCTGAGTAGCCATGTTAGGTTTTACTGTACTACACAGGCCTTTTTTTTAACATCAGCAATGCAACTAGGCTGACAGTTGTACACAATATCCGGGTCAACTTGTTATTCTCCGCCCCACTGGGCTGCAAACTTTCCTAGGAGGTATGCATTAGGCTTAACAAGAAAATGGACTTTAAGAAATAATAAATGGGATGTAATTATAATAACTGGGCAGTAACTATAAATAGATACACCAAACGCGTAATTAGTTTAAAAAATATATTATTTTCAAAATTTGAAAATTTTAATTTCATTACTTGTTGCGCGCGCAATATTTTGTTCGATTTTAACGTAATACAACTTTATTTTGAAATTATATTTAATCTAACTAGAAATTTCAGATAAAAATATTTGGGATCCCATAAAAATGTGGGAATTTTTTTGAATTCTGTTTTGAGCGGTTGGTTGAAATTATTAATCGTTGTCCTAGCTAGAAAATGGGCTGTACTTTTAACAAAGTGTAAATGGGCTGTAGTAAATTCCATTAGAATTAAAAAATGGGCTGTACATTCTTACAAATAGAAAATGGGCTATATGTTCTCTGCCACACACTTGTGGGCCTTCTAAGTTGACGCGTCCCCTAAGAAAACTAAGTTGACGCGTATGCAAGGCTTTGTCAACAGCACATGGTTCTGGCAGCTGTGGCCGTTGGATGTCCATCCAACAGATGTCGTGCTTTTTCTTCAATCTTGGATATTCTTGCTTCAGCCGCCCAAAAAATGATTGCTCCCACTGACATCTAGGGCGCACCGTTTCGGAGGCTGACCTGTGGGCCGACTAAGTTGACGCATACCAAGGGCTTTGTCAACCTAGTCAATATAAACGATTCTAGCTGCAGTGACCGTACGATGTCCATCCAACGGCCGTAGTGCTTCTTCAACCTCTGATCTTCTTGCTCCAGTTGCCCAAAGTAGCGCCGGTCGTGCCGCGTGCTCCTGCCTCCCGTGGCTGGCTGTTATGCCGCGGAGGCCTCACCGCCCCCTACTACTCCCACTGCTGGCCAGGCCATCCCTCTACTCACCCACACCCCCTGTTATTCCGTGGCGACGGCAGCCTCACACCGCAGCTGAACTAGTGAACCCTCGTACTCCTCTCCGTGCGGGCTTCCACTGCCACGTCTTCCCTGGCTCCGCGTCGTCCCCTTCCTAGTCCTCGCCATCGTCCACCGCCCTAGTGCTCTCGGCGCAGCGTGGTCAACGTGGTCAAGGAACGAATTCCATCGGAAGTGTACTGTTGTGGAGAGGCTGACAACTGGGTCCACGGCAGCCGCAAGGAAGTGCCTCCTTACTACGCAGAAAATAATTATTCCTCCACCTGACAGCAGGGACCCACCAGATGGGCAACTGTATTTCGTGAAAAAAAACGTTTCCCCCTGACTGCTGGGACCTACCAGCTACATCTTCGCATGCAAGGAAGTGCGTCCGGGCAAAAAAATGATTCGCCCCCTGACTGCTGGGACCCACCAGCTACATCTTCGCACTCAAGGAAGTGCCTGACAGTCGGGACACACCTGCTCGAAGCGTACGCAGCATTGTCATTCTGGTCATGAACGTGTACGTACATACTGGTTGATGTAGAGGCGCGCATGTGTCGTAGTAGAGGCGCGCACGTAGCATGTACATGTACGTACAGTGGCCAGTGTGCAAGAAAGAAAATACGGCCACGTACGTACATACGGGCAGGGTCTCGAACACCTACTCGCGCATACGTACGGCTAGGGCTCATGTACATGGCTAGGTCGGAACGGAGAAACAGCGTCGTCGTCGTGTTCATGGGGAGCCAACCGGCTGGGTCGAAACGGAATGCGTCGTCAGTTCATCGGGAAGGCTTGGACGGAACAGCCGATGGAAATGAGGCCTGGCGTACCGCAGAGCGGAGGAAACGGCCCTGTGTTTGACCGACCACGTTCGAAACGGGATCCTGTTCATCGGGAGGGGTCTGGCGTACCGCAAAACGGAGGAAACGGACCTCCTATGGTCAAAACAGGGGTCCTATTGATCGGGAGAGGTGTGACGTACCGCAAAACGGAGGAAACGGACTTGTGTTTGAGCGCTACGCTCGAAACGGGAGTCCTGTTCATCGGGAGGGGTGTGGCGTACCGCAAAACGGGACTCCACGAGATATTGTTCATCTCCATCGTCGACCCCCTCCAGCCTCCACGGGCTACTGTTCATCCACCGTCAACCTCCTCCAGCCTCCACCTGCGACTGTTCATCCACGGGCTCCTGTTCATCCAGCCTCCACCGCGCGCTACTCCACTAGCTACTGTTCAACAGCCCTCTCCACGGGCTCCTGTTCAACCACCCCTCCACGGGCTACTGTTCATCCAGCCCTCCACCGTGTACTATTCATCCTACCCTCCACAGGGTGGTCCTGTTCATCCTGCCCTCCATGGGGTCCTGTTCATCCAGCCCCAACCGGCTCGAACAATCGGGGTCCTATTCATCCAAACCCCCCAGCAACGCTCACTGTTCATCCAACGGTAACGCCACGGGGTCCTGTTCATCCACCCCCATCGGGAACTATTCATCCAAACCCCCTGCAACGCTCACTGTTCATCCAGAGGCAGCATCGATCGGCTTCAGTTAGCAGCAGTAGCGAAGGAATCGCTGTATCGGGTTCGGTTAAGAGCCATTGATCGATTGCTCGGGTTCAGTAATGCGTAGCCTGCAGTGCAATCGCTCGGGTTCAGTTAGAGCCCAACGCCTCGCTCGGGTTCAGTTAGAGCCCCACGCCTCGCACACACGGTTGTACGTACGAGAGAAACGCGCATCGCTCGGCCCCCGACCACCCATCGTAATCGGGGACTCCATGATATTTTCCACGCCCTCGCTTCTACCATGGTTTTTTCCGTCATGGATGGCCCAAAGAATGTCATGCAGCTGCGTATCCGGCCCGCCCAGGACGAAAAGCCCATTTTTCTGTCATGATGTGGTGGGGTCCTATTTCTATGACAAAAAATCATGACTGAAAATGGGCTTTTCGTCCTGGGCGGGCCGGATACGCAGCTGCGGGCCGGATACGCAGCTGCACAGCACCCAGGGCGTGGAAAACCGTGGTAGAAGCTTCATTTTCTGTCATGATGGACTGATGATATCGGGTTTTGTCACAATTATCGTCATAGAAGTGTCATAAGTATGACAGGAAAGATTTTTGTTCGGCCCAAAATGTCACGGATGTGTCTTTTTTTTGTAGTGTCAATAACCACCGAAGAGCAGGGCATGGGTGTACTGTCAACCTGCATCAGATAACCAAATTTGGTCCCGTAGTGCTTGGGCCAGACACAAGTAATGAGCCTAGTCGACCACTGCTTATTCACGGGTAGAGGAGCTGGCACATTTCTGATGATAAATTCCGGCATCAAGGATCGAAACGACCTCTCCCAGATGAGATGAGGAGGAAGCATAGGGCCATAAACCACTTGGAGAATGCCAAGTTGGATTGGGTCCAAATTTGCCCCTGGGTGCTGTGCAACAAGTGGGTTGATGGGCTGCTGAACTTCCTCCAAATCCATGTCATTAAACGAGTCCAGGGTAGGATTAAGAACCATCGAATTCTGCTCTTGAACTTCATCCTGCTGCTTTTTAGGTGCATTGACGTGTTGCTGTGGTGGCTGCTGAATTTCCTCATCCCAAGGGCCCCATCCAGCGTCATTGTTCTCATTCGCACCCCAGCCCCTAGCGTTCTGGCCGTGTTTAACTGGGTTATGGTCGGGTGGCACTGCATTCCAGCCGAGCGCTGGGTATGGTGGCATGGCCCAAAAGGGCTGTGGGGGGTTTACTCCAGGCATAGGGTGCGGATCCTCATCCACAGGTATCATAGCATCGGCAAACTCTCCGGTGAGAATGAAGCAACCGTCAGTCCAAGAAACAACAGCTCCTCCCCAAGTAGCAAAGTCACTAAAGTCAACAGAGCGCGGAACCAGAGCATTATCAGGAAAAGATGCTCCGACCAGAGAGCGAACAAGGCGTCGATCAGTTTGATTCCAATAGTGAAACTGCCCAAAAGTTCCAACAACATCTGCCAAACACTGAGTATTGCGATAATCCAGAGGTACCCCAATAAGCATCAGCCAGCCAGTGTGATGGCCATGAAGGCTCTGAAACCCTCTCCTTGGTTATGCGGAATAAACCTGACAAAGAACTCCTTCTCATCTTCATCCACTCCAAGAGGAAAAGGTGGATGCTGAGTAAAAGAGCCTCACACTACTGGATCTTCCATCTCAAAAAGCCCTACCCCTTGAAACCAGGTCTGAGCCGATAGCACCGGGATATGCATAGTCTGGAGGAGAAAGTCAAGAACCTGCTGCTAACGAATTGCAACCAAATGAGCTGGTGGTAAAGGCTCGACGATGGCCACCATATACTGCTCATGAGAGCGAGGGGGTGGGATTGGCGGCGTGTAGAAGGTCCTTGGGAGGAGATCTCCCCCCCCCCGACAACGATGTCGTAGCCAGGTGAGACAAACCGATGCGGGTCAATCGCATAAACTGCCATTGGGGACGGTGGCGATGCTTCTGCTGGCACTGAGAAATAGGGAGCGGCCGATGGCGATCGCAAGCTTGGCGCGATGGGTGGGAGGTAGGCGATTGGGGTTTTTTGGGGGGTGGAGGCGTCTGGTTTGGGGAAACCGAAGAGGCTGAGGGGCTGTCTTTCTTGGAGCAAGCTCCAAAGCCTTTGGATGGGACTTTTGGCACCCAGAAGGAGGAATCGGGTGGTTGGCCGGTGCAATCCCGTTTAATGTGACCAGACCGGAAACAATTCCTACAGCGAGTCCTGTTTGAACAGGTCTCTCTCTGGTGGCCCATACCCAAACAGTTCTGGCAGTCCCAAAACTTGGCAGCCAAATTCTCAATCATCTCATCAAAGCTCTTCAAATCCCTGACAATATCTTGTGGCGATGGAGAGAGCTGCTCGAAAACTGGAGAGTCTCCATGGGCTGGGCTATCCTCCTCATCATCAGAAAATACAATGGGCTAAGAAGAAAGGATACCGGGCTCCGAGACAGGCCCATGACTAACCGATGGTGGAGAATCCGGGATATCGACAAAATCTGGTCCAACAAATTTCAAACCAGCGGGATATCCGGGCTTGCCGCCAACAGACACTGGAGATTCTGTGGAAGATTGAAACGAACCAAAAAGGATCGCCGGAGGCGGCGAGGCTGCCGTCTCCGTCACCGGAGAAAGCAACGAGGTGTTTGTGGCTTCATGAGCTGATATTGTATGTGAATTATGTCATGTGATCCTGTTTAGTTATTCATCGTATCTTTGAATTATGTTATGCTATGCTATCCAGTTTAGATAGACATCATATATGTGAAATTTTGTCATGTTATCCGTTTTAGTTAAACAATATACATGTCAACTATTTCATGCCCTCTTTTTTCCACACTATCTATTGCATCTGTCTCTCATACAATGTATGTACATTCAACTATGTTTCCTGTTTATCAGCCATTTGAAATTGGAGCGGGTGATGCCAGTATCTAGCGGAGTAAAAACATGGTCTTCAAATAAAACAGTGCTACGTCTTGGTGGAGATAGCACCCCGGCTGTACATGCACGAGAACTAGCCCTACCACACATAACCCAGACTCTCGCAGATTGTACCCCTACTGCGATGGTCAGAGAACCAGCTTCACCCAATCTAACCCCAACCCTAGCAGATAGTAACCCAGTTCCTGTTGACACAACACCATCTCCACCACAAAGCTCCCAAACAAGAGCAGTTAGTAAGGCAGCTCCAGTGCCCAAAGGGCCAGTGCTACCACGGCAAACCCCAACTCCACCAGTTAGTACGCCTATTCCTGTGGAGGAAGCACAACCAGCCAGTCGTAGATTAGCATCTATCGCATTTTATGTTGTTAAATCCTATGTGTGTATCTTCCTATCTTGGAAATATTATACTGAAGATGAAGGAAAATGCCAGTTGCAGGTGTTTGTCCAGGAGTTATGTGTAAGTAATGTTATTCATGGCAATTACTTTGCTTTGTACCGTACATTCTACCTCCATGATGGTTATAATACAACACATTTTCCCTTTTTTAGAGAAGGACCGATTTGGAAACTCGGGATGAGGTAACCTGTGCTAATACCTCTGCTATCTTCAAGAATGCTTGGTGGCAGTATCGGAATTACCTGAAGAAAACGTACTTCACGGGCAAAGAAAATCATCAAATTCCATTACGTTCTCCTGAGACACATTTAGTGTACGATGACTGGGAACGCCTTGTTCTGTACTGGTCCCGAACCAAGAATGTGGTAAGGTCTATGAGCTCATTTTTTTAAGTATTGTATTCTTGTGTCTTATTGTACTCTGTTCATGTAGAAAAAGTGCTTAAACCTGAAGAACAACTGTTCTAATTTAAGATTTTGTTGCTATCGTGCATACTGCTTTGCTCTTGTATCACTGTATTTACTCATACAAACTTATTTTTAAATTGAAGGATCTAATCGAAACTCCAATGGCACAACAGGTATGTTCACGCATGTTTCTTTAACAGGTTTGCTCTTATCAATAGCTCTGTTGATTCCAATTTCAATTGTGTATATAGTTGACTTCTCATATCATGCACATTACTAGCATCACAACAGAGCCAATAGTGTTGTTGTACATGTAGACCCGTCGTACCCATCTGAAATCTTGTTGTGACGTGTAGTTTCCCACGCTTTGTATTCTTTCACTGCTGCTTTGTCTTGAACTGGTATGATTTGAACCGTGTCTCTATTTTGATTTGGCGAGACAGTGCAGTGACCAGAGGACATAGGTATATGTTTGTTTGATGCTTTTATTATGTACTAGTACTTGGCAATAGAAGACTTGGTAGTTTAATCCTGTCCACCTTACTAATCGACTAGTTCACCGAAATGAGTTTCATATACTAGTACATGCTAAACCTGTTATGTGTCTGCTTGTTTCTTCTTTTAGAATGCTGACAGAATATTGGGGAAGAGTGCCTTATTAAGCAATGGTGAAGGAAGTAGAAGATAAGGTTCAGGATAGTGAGATATCCTTGTTGGTCTCCAACAAAGCTGATAAAATAGCTAAGGAAGACTATCTTGAAGACAGTGAGACAACCCCAAAGTCCTGTGTTGGTTTAGTGTTCGAGTTACTGGCCACTACCGCTTGCACAAGCTATTCAAACTCACTGTCTGAATCATTTTGGTTTCCTGAGTCTCAACTACAAGCTGAAAGACATCGATCAACTATGTTGCGACAAAAAGCAGAAGGACTACGGAAGTCCCTGGAGCATTCAGATACATACTTTCTAGTACAACAGCAAGCGTTGGAGGATTTTAGCGCCAAACAGGACAAAGCTAATAAGCTTGTGCTACCTCTTGAGCACTGCGTTGGTTTTCCCTTGAAGAGGAAAGGGTGATGCAGCAAAGTAGCGTAAGTATTTCCCTCAATTTTTGAGAACCAAGGTATCAATCCAGTAGGAGGCCACGCACGAGTCCCTCGCACCTACACAAACAAATAAATCCTCGCAACCAACGCGATAAGGGGTTGTCAATCCCTACACGGTCACTTACGAGAGTGAGATCTGATAGATATGATAGGATAATATTTTTGGTATTTTTATGATAGAGATTCAAAGTAAAGAAAGTAAAATAAAAACGATGCCAGAAATAGCTTGTTGCCGGAAGATTAATATGATGCAAAATAGACCCGGGGGCCATAGGTTTCACTAGTGGCTTCTCTCAAGAGCATAAGTATTTACGGTGGGTGAACAAATTACTGTTGAGCAATTGACAGAATTGAACATAGTTATGAGAATATCTAGGTATGATCATGTATATAGGCATCACGTCCGAGACAAGTAGACCGACTCCTGCCTGCATCTACTACTATTACTCCACACATCGACCGCTATCCAGCATGCATCTAGAGTATTAAGTTCATAAGAACAGAGTAACGCTTTAAGCAAGATGACATGATGTAGAGGATAAACTCATGCAATATGATACAAACCCCATATCGTTATCCTTGATGGCAACAATACAATACGTGCCTTGCTGCCCCTACTGTCACTGGGAAAGGACACCGCAAGATTGAACCCAAAGCTAAGCACTTCTCCCATTGCAAGAAAGATCAATCTAGTAGGCCAAACCAAACTGATAATTCGAAGAGACTTGCAAAGATAACCAATCATACATTAAAGAATTCAGAAGATTCAAAAATTGTTCATAGATAAACTTGATCATAAACCCACAATTCATCGGTCTCAACAAACACACCGCAAAAGAAGATTACATCGAATAGATCTCCACAAGGGAGGGGGAGAACATTGTATTGAGATCCAAAAAGAGAGAAGAAGCCATCTAGCAAATAACTATGGACCCGAAGGTTTGAGGTAAACTACTCACACTTCATCGGAGAGGCTATGGTGTTGATGTAGAAGCCCTCCGTGATCGATGCCCCCTCCGGCGGAGCTCCGGAACAGGCCCCAAGATGGGATCTCATGGGAACAGAAGGTTGCGGCGGTGGAATTAAGTTTTTGGCTCCATATCTGGTAGTTTGGGGGTACGTAGGTATATATAGGAGGAAGGAGTACGTCGGTGGAGCAACGTGCGGCCCACGAGGGTGGAGGGCGCGCCTTGGGCGGGGGGGTAGGCGCGCCCCCTACCTCGTGGCTTCCTGGTTGAAGTCATGACATAGGGTCCAAGTCCTCTGGATCACGTTCGTTCCGAAAATCACGTTCCCGAAGGTTTCATTCCGTTTGGACTCCGTTTGATATTCTTTTTCTGCAAAACTCTGAAATAGGCAAAAACAGCAATTCTGGGTTGGGCCTCCATTTAATAGGTTAGTCCCAAAAATAATATAAAAGTGTATAATAAAGCCCAATAATGTCCAAAAAAGAATATAATATAGCATGGAACAATCAGAAATTATAGATACGTTGGAGACGTATCAAGCATCCCAAGCTTAATTCCTGCTCGTCCTCGAGTAGGTAAATGATAAAAACAAAATTTTGATGTGGAATGCTACTAGGCATAATTTCAATGTAATTCTTCTTAATTGTGGTATGAATATTCAGATCTGAAAGATTCAAGATAAAAGTTCAATATTGACATAAAAATAATAATACTTCAAGCATACTAACTAAGCAATTATGTCCTCTCAAAATAACATGGCCAAAGAAAGTTCCTCCCTACAAAATCGTATAGTTTAGTCATGCTCCATTCTCATCACACAAGAATGCTCTCATCATGCACAACCCCGATGACAAGCCAAGCAATTGGTTCATACTTTAGTAATCTCAAACTTTTTCAACCTTCACGCAATACATGAGCGTGAGCCATGGATATAGCACTATGGGTGGAATAGAATATAATGATGGGCGTTATGTGGAGAAGACAAAAAGGGAGAAAGTCTCACATCAACGAGGCTAATCAATGAGCTATGGAGATGCCCATCGATTGATGTTAATGCAAGGAGTAGGGATTGCCATGCAACGGATGGACTAGAGCTATAAATATATGAAAGCTCAACAAAAGAAACTAAGTGGGTGTGCATCCAACTTGCTTGCTCACGAAGACCTAGGGCACTTGAGGAGGCCCATTGTTGGAATATACAAGCCAAGTTCTATAATGAAAAGTTCCCACTAGTATATGAAAGTGAAAAAACAAGAGACTCTCTATCATGAAGATTATGGTGCTACTTTGAAGCACAAGTGTGGAAAATGGATAGTAGCATTGTCCCTTCTCTCTTTTTCTCTCATTTGTTTGGGCCTTTTTTATGGCCTTTCTCTCTCTTTTTTATTTATTTTCCTCACTTGGGGCAATGCTATATAAAATGATGATCATCACACTTCTATTTATTTACATCTCAATGATTACAACTCAATACTAGAACAAGGTATGACTCTATATGAATGCCTCCGGCGGTGTACCGGGATATGCAATGAACCAAGAGTGACATGTATGAAAGAATTATGAATGGTGGCTTTGCCACAAATACTATGTCAACTACATGATCATGCTAAGCAATATGACAATGATGAACGTGTCATGATAAACGGAACGGTGGAAAGTTGCATGGCAATATATCTCGGAATGGCTATGGAAATGCCATAACAGCTAGGTATGGTGGCTGTTTAGAGGAAAATATAAGGAGGTTTATGTGTGAAAGAGCGTATCATATCACGGGTTTTGGATGCACCGGCGAAGTTTGCACCAACTCTCAATGTGAGAAAGGGCAATGCACCGTACCGAAGAGGCTAGCAATGATGGAAGGGTGAGAGTGCGTATAATCCATTGACTCAACATTAGTCATAAAGAACTCACATACTTATTGCAAAAATCTACAAGTCATCAAAAACCAAGCACTACGCGCATGCTCCTAGGGGGATAGATTGGTAGGAAAAGACCATCGCTCGTCCCCGGCCGCCACTCATCAGGAGGACAATCAAAGAACACCTCATGTTTCAAATTTGTTACATAACGTTTACCATACGTGCATGCTACAGGACTTTCAAACTTCAACACAAGTATTTCTCAAATTCACAACTACTCAACTAGAAAAACTTTGATATCACTACCTCCATGTCTCAAAACAATCATGAAGCATCAAACTTCTCTTAGTATTCAATACACTCATAAGAAAGTTTTTACTAGTCTTGAATACCTAGCATATTAGGATTATTTAAGCAAATTACCATGATATTTAAGACTCTCAAAATAATCTAAGTGAAGCATGAGAGATCAATAGTTTCCATAAAACAAAAGTTAGCACAGTGCTCTAAAAGGATATAAGTGAAGTACTAGAGCAAAAACTATATAACTCAAAAGATATAAGTGAAGCACATAGAGTATTCTAATAATTTCCGAATCATGTGTGTCTCTCTCAAAAGGTGTGTACAGCAAGGATGATTGTGGTAAGCTAAAAAGCAAAGACTCAAATCATACAAGACGCTCCAAGCAAAACACATATCATGTGGTGAATAAAAATATAGCTCCAAGTAAAGTTACCGATGGAAGTAGACGAAAGAGGGGATGCCTTCCGGGGCATCCCCAAGCATTGGCTTTTAGGTGTCCTTAGATTATCTTGGGGGTGCCATGGGCATCCCTAAGCTTAGGCTCTTGCCACTCCTTGTTCCATAATCCATCAAATCTTTCACCCAAAACTTGAAAACTTCACAACACAAAACTCAGCAGAAAATCTCGTAATCTCCATTAGCGAAAGAAAACAAAAGACCACTTCAAGGTACTGTAATGAACTCATTCTTTATTTATATTGGTGTTAAACTTACAGTATTAGAACTTCTCTATGGTTTATAAACTATTTTACTAGCCATAGATTCATCAAAATAAGCAAACAACACACGAAAAACAGAATCTGTCAAAAACAGAACAGTCTGTAGTAATCTGTAACTAACGCAAACTTATGGAACTCCAAATATTCAGACAAAATAGGAAGACCTAGAAAATTTGTTTATTGATCAGCAGCAATTGGAATCAATATTTTATCACGTTCGGGTTATTTTTAACAATTATTTTCGTGAACAGAAAGTTTCTGGAATTTTCTGCAAGATCAAATAACTATCATCCAAGAAGATCCTATAGGTTAAACTTGGCACAAACACTAAGTAAAACATAAAAACACATCTAACCAGAGGCTAGATCAAAAATTTATTCCTAAACAGATGAAAAAAGCAAAAAACTAAAAATAAAATTGGGTTGCCTCCCAACAAGCGCTATCGTTTAACGCCCCTACCTAGGCATAAAAGCAAGGATAGATCTAGGTATTGCCATCTTTGGTGGGAAATTATTCAATGAGACATCTATCATCCTTAGGAGTTTCTTTCTTTTTATTAATCATATAACTTCTAGGCACATAACTGAAAAATTCATTAGCAAATGGTTCCTTAATGATAGCGAAAAGATTGGGATGAATACTTATAGATTTGAGATCCGCAGTTTCCTTACTAGAGGATTCACCCTTATTTATAGGAACATACATAAGCTTGGCCATTTTAGTTAGAGGACTTGGAGTATTCTTTATGGAAGAAAAAGTGGTTCCCAAGTTGGTAATGATACCCTCAAGTTTATCGATTCTAGTGGAATCCTGATTTATTATTTCATTAACTATGGGTTCCTTCTCCTTAATATTTTTCAAAGTGACTCCTACTTTAGATCCATATTGGGTAATTTGGTTGTGGATATTTTTATCCCAATTTTCGATTAACTCTACGGTAGCAACTTTATTTTCAATAATTTCAAGTCTTTGCATTACATGCTCCAAAGTTAACATAGTTCCATTAACCAAAAGAGGTGGTGAGCCAAACAAATCTATCATAGCATTATAAGAATCAAAAGTATGGCTACCCAATAAATTCCCTCCGGTAATGGTATCAAGGATATATCTGTACCAAGGAGTAGCGCCTACATAAAAATTGCGGAGAAGAACAAAAGTAGATAGCTTCTTGGTAGATCTATTTTGAGCATTGCAAATTCTATACCAAGCATCTTTCAGATTTTCTCCCTCCCTTTGCTTAAAATTTAGAACTTCATTCTCGGGAGACAACGGAGAAGATAGAGGACAAGCCAAAATGACAAGGAAACGGAAAAGAGGCAAACGGAAAAGAGAGGGCGAATAAAACGCAAGGGTGAAGTGGGGGAGAGGAAAACGAGAGGCAAATGGCAGATAATGTAATACGGGAGATAAGGGTTTGTGATGGGTACTTGGTATGTTGAATTTTGCGTAGACTCCTCGGCAACGGCGCCAGAGATCCTTCTTGCTACATCTTGAGCACTGTGTTTGTTTTCCCTTGAAGAGGAAAGGGTGATGCAGCAAAGTAGCGTAAGTATTTCCTTCAGTTTTTGAGAACCAAGGTATCAATGCAGTAGGAGGCCACGCACGAGTCCCTCGCACCTACACAAACAAATAAATCCTCGCAACCAACGCGATAAGGGGTTGTCAATCCCTACACGGTCACTTACGAGAGTGAGATCTGATAGATATGATAGGATAATATTTTTGGTATTTTTATGATAAAGATGCAAAGTAAAGAAAGTAAAATAAAAACGGCGCCAAAAATAGCTGGTGATGGAAAATAGACCCGGGGGCCATAGGTCTCACTAGTGGCTTCTCTCAAGAGCATAAGTATTTACGGTGGGTGAACAAATTACTGTTGAGCAATTGACAGAATTGAGTATAGTTATGAGAATATCTAGGTATGATCATGTATATAGGCATCACATCCGAGACAAGTAGACCGACTCCTGTCTGCATCTACTACTGTTAATCCACACATCGACCGCTATCCAGCATGCATCTAGAGTATTAAGTTCATAAGAACAGAGTAACGCTTTAAGCAAGATGACATGATGTAGAGGGATAAACTCAAACAATATGATATAAACCCCATCTTGTTATCCTCGATGGCAACAATACAATACGTGCCTTACTGCCCCTACTGTCACTGGGAAAGGACACCGCAGGATTGACCCCAAAGCTAAGCACTTCTCGCATTGCAAGAAAGATCAATCTAGTAGGCCAAACCAAACTGGTAATTCGAAGAGACTTCCAAAGATAACCAATCATACATAGAAGAATTCAGAAGATTCAAATATTGTTCATAGATAAACTTGATCATAAACCCACAATTCATCGGTCTCAACAAACACACCGCAAAAGAAGATTACATCGAATAGATCTCCACAAGGGAGGGGGAGAACATTGTATTGAGATCCAAAAAGAGAGAAGAAGCCATCTTGCTAATAACTATGGACCCGAAGGTCTGAGGTAAACTACTCACACTTCATCGAAGAGGCTATGGTGTTGATGTAGAAGCCCTCCGTGATCGATGCCCCCTCCGGCGGAACTCTGGAACAGGCCCCAAGATGGGATCTCACGGGTACAGAAGGTTGCGGCGGTGGAATTAAGTTTTTGGCTCCGTATCTGGTAGTTTGGGGGTACGTAGGTATATATAGGAGGAAGGAGTATGTCGGTGGAGCAACATGGGGCCCACGAGGGTGGAGGGCGCTCCTGGGGGGGGGGTAGGCGCGCCCCCCTACCTCATGGCTTCCTGGTTGAAGTCTTGACGTAGGGTCCAAGTCCTCTGGATCACGTTCGTTCCGAAAATCATGTTCCCGAAGGTTTCATTCCGTTTGGACTCCGTTTGATATTCTTTTTCTGCGAAACTCTGAAATAGGCAAAAAACAGCAATTCTGGGCTGGGCCTACAGTTAATAGGTTAGTCCCAAAAATAATATAAAAGTGTATAATAAAGCCCAATAATGTCCAAAACAGAATACAATATAGCATGGAATAAAAAAATTATAGATACGTTGGAGACGTATCACTTGCCGATCATCGGGCAAGTCAACCAAAGTCCACACTTTGTCCCAATTCATGGATCCCATCTCAGATTTCATGGCCTCAAGCCATTTCGCGGAATCTAGGCTCATCATCTCTTCCTCATAGTTCGTAGGTTCGTCATGGTCAAGTAACATGACCTCCAGAATATGATTACCATACCACTCTAGTGCGGATCTTACTCTGGTTGACCTATGAGGTTCGGTAGTAACTTGATCAGAAGTTTCATGATCATCATCATTAGCTTCCTCACAAATTGGTGTAGGAATCACTGGAACTGATTTCTGTGATGAACTACTTCCCAATAAGGGAGTAGGTACAATTACCTCATCAAGTTCTACTTTCCTCCCACCCACTTCTTTCGAGAGAAACTCCTTCTCTAGAAAGGATCCATTCTTAGCAACGAATATCTTGCCTTCAGATCTGTGATAGAAGGTGTACCCAACAGTCTCCTTTGGGTATCCTATGAAGACACATTTGTCCGATTTCGGTTCGAGCTTATCAGGCTGAACTTTTTTCACATAATCATCGCAGCCCCAAACTTTAAGAAACGGCAACTTGGGTTTCTTGCCAAACCACAGTTCATATGGTGTCATTTCAACGGATTTAGATGGTGCCCTATTTAACATGAATGCAGCCGTGTCTAAAGCATAACCCAAAAATGATAGCGGTAAATCAGTAAGAGACATCATAGATCGCACCATATCTAATAAAGTGCGGTTACGACATTCGGACACACCATTATGCTGTGGTGTTCTGGGTGGCGTGAGTTGCGAAACTATTCCGCATTGTTTCAAATGAAGACCGAACTCGTAACTCATATATTCTCCTCCACGATCAGATCGTAGAAATTTTATTATCTTGTTACGATGATTTTCCACTTCACTCTGAAATTCTTTGAACTTTTCAAATGTTTCACTTATGTTTCATCAAGTAGATTTACCCATATCTGCTCAAATCATCTATGAAGGTCAGAAAATAACGATACCCGCCGCGAGCATCAACACTCATCGGACTGCATACATCAGTATGTATTATTTCCAACAAGTCTGTTGCACGCTCCACTGTTCCGGAGAACGAAGTCTTAGTCATCTTGCCCACACTACAAAAAGAAAGACACATCCGTGACATTTTAGGCCGAACAAAAAAAAATTCTGTCATACTTATGACACTACTATGACAATAATTGTGACAAAACCCGTTATCATCATAGATGTGGTGGGGTCCTACTTCTATGATAGAAAATGGGCTTTTCACCCTGGGCGGGCTGGAGACGCGGTTGCATGACATTCTTTGGGCCATCCATGATGGAAAAAAACATGGTAGAAGCGAGGGCGAGGAAAATATCGGGGTGTTCCCGGTTACGGTGGGTGGTCGGGGCCGAGCGATGCGTGTTTCTCTCGTACACGCACGCGCGTGGGTGCGAGGCGTTGGGATCTAACTGAACCCGAGTGAGGCGTTGGGCTCTAACTGAACCCGAGCGATTGCACTGCAGGCTACGCGTTACTGAACCCGAGCGATCGATCGATGGCTGTTAACTAAACCCGATCGAGCGATTCCTTCGCTACAGCTTCTAACTAAAGCCGATCGATGCTGCCTCTGGATGAACAGTGAGCGTTGCTGGGGGGTTTGGATGAACAGTTCCCGGTGGGGGTGGATGAACAGGATCCCATGGTGTTGCCTCTGGATGAACAGGACCCCGATCGATCGAGCTGGTTGGGGCTGGATGAACGGGACCCCGTGGAGGGCTGGATGAACAGGACCACCCCGTGGAGGGCTGGATGAACAGTAGATGGTGGAGGGCTGGATGAACAGTAGCCCGTGGAGGGGTGGTTGAACAGGAGCCCGTGGAGAGGGCTGGTTGAATAGTAGCCGGTAGAGTAGCGCGCGGTGGGGGCTGGATTTACAGGAGCCCGTCGATGAACAGTCGCAGGTGGAGGCTGGAGGAGGTCGACGGTGGATGAATAGTAGCCCGTGGAGGCTGGAGGGGGTCGACGGTGGAGATGAACAGTATCCCGTGGAGTCCTGTTTTGCGGTACACCACACCCCTCCAGATGAACAGGACCCCCGTTTCGACCGTAGCGCTCCAACACCAGTCCGTTTCCTCTGTTTTGCAGTTCACCACACCCCTCCCAATCAACAGGACCCCCGTTTCGACCGTAGGAGGTCCGTTTCCTCCGTTTTGCGGTACGCCAGACCACTCCCGATGAATAGGATCCCGTTTCAACCGTGGCCGGTCGAACACAAGGCCGTTTCCTCCGTTCTGCGGTCCGCCAGGCCTCGTTTCCATCGGCTGTTCCGTCCAAGCCCTCCCGATGAACACGACAGCGCATTCCGTTCCTACCCAGCCGGTTGGCTCCCCATGAACATGACGACGACGCAGTTTCTCCGTTCTGACCCAGCCATGTACATGAGCCCTGGCCGTACATATGCGCGAGTAGGCGTTCGAGACCTACCCGGATGTACGTACGTGGCCGTATTTTCTTTCTTGCACACTGGCCGCTGTACGTACGTGTACATGCTACGTGCGCGCCTCTACTATGACACGTGTGCGCCTCTACATCGACCAGTATGTACGTACACGTTCGCGACCAGAATGATAACGCTATGTACGCTTCGACCAGGTGGGTCCCAACTGTCAGGCACTTCCTTGCCTGCGAAGATGTAGCTGGTGGGTCCCAGCAGTCAGGGGGGCGAACCATTTTTTTTGACCGGACGCACTTCCTTGCGTGCGAAGATGTAGCTGGTGGGTCCCAGGTGTCAGCGGGAAACATTTTTTTTCGCGAAATGCGGTGGCCCGTCCGATGGGTCCCTATTGTCAGGTCGAGGAATAATTATTTTGCGCGTAATAAGGAGGCACTTCCTTACGGCCGCCGTGGACCCAGCTGTCAGCCTCTCCACGTACAACACTCTTTCGATGGAAGTCATTCCTTGACCACGTTGACCACGCCGCGCCGAGAGCACCATGGCGGTGGACGACGGCGAGCGGCGAGGCCTAGGAAGGGGACGACGTGGAGCCGGGGAAGACGCGGCAATGGAAGCCCGCGTGGAGAGGAGTACGAGGGTTCACTGGTTCGGCTGTCGTGTGAGGCTGCTGTCGCCGCAGGGCCTGGCCAGCGGTGGGAATAGTAGGGGGCGGTGAGGCCTCCGCGGCAGCACAGCCGGCCACGGGAGGCAGGAGCATGCGGCACGACCGGCGCTGCTTTGGGCGACTGGAGCAAGAAGACCAGAGGTTGAAGAAGCACTACGGCCGTTGGATGGACATCGTACGGTCACGGGAGCTAGAGCCGTTCATATTGACTAAGTTGAGAAAGCACTCCGTCCCCATCAACTTAGTAGGCCCGCATGTCAGCCTCCCACCAAGGTGGGTCCCAACCTGCAGGGGGAGTATTCATTTTTTTGTGCGTAATAAGGAGGCACTTCCGGTGGGTGCGAGCTGACAGCGGGGGGAACGTTTTTTTCGCGAAATACGGTGGGCCGTCCGGTGGGTCCCAGCAGTCAGGGGTAAACATTTTTTCACCAAATATGGTGGCCCGTCTGGTGGGTCCCTGCTGTCAGGTGGAGGAATAATTATTTTCCGCGTAATAAGGAGGCACTTCCTTGCAGCTGCGTGGACTCAGCTGTCAGCCTCTCCACATACAGTACTCTTCCGATGGAAGTCGTCCCTTGACCACGTTGACCACGCCGCGCCGAGAGCACCAGGGCGGTGGACGATGGCGAGCGGCGAGGCCTAGGAAGGGGACGACACGGAGCCAGGGAAGACGCGGCAGTGGAAGCCCGTGCGGAGATGAGTACGAGGGTTCACTGGTTCGGCTGCGGTGTGAGGCTGCCGTCGCCGCAAAATAACAGGGGGTGTGGGTGAGTGGATGGATAGCTTGGCCAGCGGTGGGAGTGGATGTACCGCAAAATAACTTGTAGGGGGCGGTGAGGCCTCCGCGGCAGCACAGCCGGCCTCGGGAGGCCGGAGTAGGTGGCACGACCGGCACTGCTTTCGGCGGCTGGAGCAAGAACACCAGAGGTTGAAGAAGCACTACGGCCGTTGGATGGACATCGTACGATCACTGCAGCTAGAATCGTTCATATTGACTAAGTTGACAAAGCCCTTGGTACGCGTCAACTTAGTAGGCCCACAGGTCACTTCCGAAATGGTGCGCCCCAGATGTCAGGGGGAGGAATCATTTTTTGGCCGGGTGAAGCTAGAATATCCGAGATTGAAGAAGAAGCACGGCATCCGTTGGATGGACATCCAACGGCCACTGCTGCTAGAACCGTGTGTTGACTATTATAAGTTGACAAAGCCTTGCACATGCATCAACTTCTTTTTTTAGGGGATGCGCCAACTTAGTAGGCCCACAAGTGTGTGACAGAGAACTTATAGCCCATTTGCGATTTGTAAGAATGTACATCCCATTTTTGAATTCTAATGGAATTTACTACAGCCCATTTACAGTTTGTTAAAAGTACATCCCATTTTCTAGCTAGGATAATGATTAATAATTTCAACCAACCATTCAAGACAGAATTCATAAAATTTCCCACATTTTGATGGGATCCAAAATATTTTTATCCCGAAATTTCTAGTCAGATTAAATATAAATTTGTATTACGTAAAAATCTAACGAAACATTGCGCGCGCAACAATTAAAAATTAAGATTTTCGAAATCCATAAATAATATTTTATAAACTAATTTCGTGCTTGGTGCATTTTTTTATAGTTACTGCCCAGTTTTAATAATTACATCCCATTTATTATTTTTAAAGCCCATTTTCCTGTTAAGTCTAATGCATCCCTCCTAGGAAAGATTTGCAGCCCTGCGGGGCGGAGAATAACAAGTTGACCTTGCCTGGGTATTCCTCAAAAAACGTATAGCTGGGCTACCATTTTCATCTTGAAAAAATTTAATATCTAGGCTGGATATCTGTCCTGGGCTAGATGGGCCACAACCCACCCAATTAATACCCTGCTCTCCTCTGAACAACAACGAAAACATCGCCAAGAAAAACTCTGCAGTGCTCACGCCTCAAAAACACAAATACTGCTCGAGCTGCTTGGTCCCAGCTGTCGGCCACACCTTGTGCAATTCTCTCATTTATATTGACTATATAGGTTGACAATGGTGTGGGACCGTGATGTCAGGAAACCAGGAGGAAGCAAAAAAAATAGTTGTACATAATAAGGAGGCACTTGCGTACGTACGGCTATGGCCCTAGTGGGTCCCTACTGTCATCCAGTCAAAATAAAGTCATCTACTGAATCCTCATGTTCATTGACCATGTTAACAATGCTCGGTGCCACGGCGAGCGCAACAACTCGAAGGACGACGGAGAGGGCCTCGCGGGCCCTACGGATGGTCTGATACAGCGCCCGCTGCTCATTCAGGAAGCCAGGATCATCGGACACCTATGAGCACCTTTGAGAGACTGAGATGACATGAAACGGTGAGGCCGCGCTTGGGAGCTCAGGTTTATTTCACACCTCTATTAAGATACAAGTGTAATTTACTCGTCATCGGAAACAATGCGTAAAATACAGGCGTAATGAAACGGAGGGCCCGAGGTCTGTAAGTAAAACTGGCAGGTTACACGTGTAATTTGAGAGACCGGTGTATAATTTACTAGTCGAAATCGACCAACCAAGCGCTTCTCCCGAGACCATCTGCTTTTATTTACAAGCGACAGTTTTACAAGCAGTTTTGGTTGGAAAACGATGATCCAACCATGGCCTAAGATGATGAGTTGGTCGGAAGATCATATGGTTTCACGTCTAACCTACCCGACTTGTCGTATAGGCTATGAATGAAACATAAGACGATGAACTTCTTAAGCACGGAAACAACAAAAGAGGATGATCTTCCTAACAAGCAAATCACTGGCATTAGATCGACATGCAAAACAATACGAAGCATTATTCTCAGGAGGCACGGTGAACAGCTCGTGATGCCGCATGCCAGAACATTCCAAGCTCAACTTTGCAATCAAACACAAGGCCTGGCATTACATAGACAATATTCAGAACAAACTCTTAAAATATCTTACATAAGTCAACATTCATGTGACTATGCATCTCAGCAGAGTAAATATTTACTTCTGAACTGAAGACAGGAATAGGAAAAAACGATCGATGTTGCTCACAGCAAAGGGCGTCCCACTCAAAAATATCAAATGCATGTCTTCTGGCTAACATCAATGAGCAAAAATTGACAAGGTTTTCCAATTCCAATATATTAAACTAATGTCAACTTTGACAAGCTTTTCCCATTCAAAATATGTAATGCCTATGATTGTGGAACGGGCAGGGTTTGTCATCTGATAGTCCGGTGGCTCAAGGTGACGATGAATGATTAGAGAACCATTCGATGTATTGTGCATGATGAAGCATTATGGAGGACACGAACCATCTGAACATTTTGTGTAGTTCCACTAAAATCAAGCTGAGCATCCCTGTAGATTTCGTATTTATATGCTGCCAGAAAACAAAGGCACATCAGCACACACATGAATATTGGCCCCAGTGTCAACCCACCAATCGGTGGACTAACAAACTGAAAATACGGTAAACAGATTACCATACCCAGATGCCCCATCATTGTAGCTTAGAGTGACATTGACAGACTTGGAGTCCTGTCCTGGCTTTTTGGTACTTGTTTGGGCACTTGTTTGCCCAGTGTTCCTCCGAACCACAAGTAAAGCAGCCATCTCTCTTTTTGTCTTTCTTCTTACCCTTCTTAATGGCCGACGCTGGCAGCACCATTCAAACATATAGTCCGGTGGCTCAAGGTGACGACGAATGATTAGAGAACCATTCGATGTATTGTGCATGATGAAGTATTATGGAGGACACAAACCATCTGGACATTTTGTGCAGTTCCACTAGAATCAAGCTGAGCATCCCTATGGATATCGTATTTATATGCTGCAAGAAAACAAAGACACTGTAGCACACACATGAATATTGGCCCCAGTGTCAACCCACCAATCGGTGGACTAACAAGTTGAAAGTACGGTAAACAGATTACCATACCAGATGCCCCATCATTGTTGCTTAGAATGACATTGACAGATTTGGAGTCCTGTCCTGGCTTCATGTACTTGTTTGGGCACTTTTTGCCCAGTGCACTCCACGTGTTGTAGAGTGTCCTATGCTCTCTGCGGACTAGTCATGTCACCAGCGTCTACTAATACTCTGTGAAGCTTCTCGATCATTCCTTGTGCAATGTAGCGCAAAGAGTGACTACTTCTTTCTGCAAAGTGGTAAGACCAACTGGACCCACTAATGCAGCAGTTTGCCTTAGACACATTGGCTCCTTTTGTGCAGTTCAACTAAAATCAAAGTTGGAATAAAACCGAGCTTTAATTTTGATATCCCTGTAAGCAACAAAAGGTATAAGGGAAACAATTACTGAGAAATAACGGTTGATGACTTGTACTGCCAGAAGAAAAACATCTACTGATCTACCTTATCTTAATGGGAAACGAAGCAGGAGAGTAGAAATTCTCAATCAGTGTGATTCATTCATATTAACGGAGACATTATCTTAACAATGCCTTGTTTCAACATGTATAAAGAACGACAAAGCAGAAAAGTATCATTCCTAAAACAATGCGACTGATTCATTTTAACAGAGACATTATCTTAATAGTAACTTGGTTAAACATGTAGAAAGAACTACAAAGCAGGATAGTACCATTTGTAAAACACTATAACTGATATATAATAACAGAGACATTATCTGAACAATACATTTCTTAAACATGTACTCCGGCCGATGCCCAACAGAAATGGTACTCCCGCCGATCCCTAACAAGTGTTGCAGTTTTGAACTAAGATTCAGTAGTTAATACTGAGGAAAGTCGGTACTGACCTTTCAAGACCAAGATTTGAAACAACTCGTGAGGAAGACCTGAGAGAGATCTCAACACATATATGGAAATCCGGTCTCATTTTGTGCAGTTCCACCAAAATTAAGCGAAGCAAAATGTCGCAATAGCAACAAGTTGAATTGATATCCCTATTTTAACAGAGGAGGATGAAACATGCGGCCACAAAAATGGTAATCCCGCCAATCCCTAACAAGTGTTGCAGTTTTGAAATAAGATTCAGTAGTTAATTCTGATAGTGGCATTGCTTAATTTTACCAGCGGCATTAGATTAACAAAAAGCATAAACAGTTCCAGGAGAGAGTGGGCGCAATAACAACATGTGCTTCCATCTACTTATAAAGGGGGTGATGCAGAGTTTGTTGTAACAAAGCAACAAGCATAATGTCTGGGTTGGTCCCATTTTTGTTCACAACTTAATGGGAAAAGACAGCAATATAATAGCTTCAATTCAACATTTATTTAAAACAGTACCAATACAAGTAGCACGGCATCTCAAAACACACTGCACGATCATGTGGATGAAGGCAAGTACCAACCTGTCATGACGCACATAAGATCACGTACGAATCTGCCAACACGAATAGGAAATCCTAACTCGTTTTGTGCAGTTACTCTGATATCAAGTAAAGTCGCCGGTGTGACATTTAAGTTTGCTATAGCAACAAGCTGAATAGATATCCCTGATTTAATAGAGGCAAAAATGGAAACAATTACTGCCAATAAAGGAGGATGAAACATGCAGCCAGAAAAAGAAGCATCTACCTTATCTTGATGGAAAACAAAGTATAGGACAGTAGCATTTCTAAAACGGTTGCATTGATTCATATTAACAGAGAAATTCTCTTAAAATAGTTCAATAGTTAATTCTAAGAGTGGCATTGCTTAAAATACAATAGCTTCAATTCAACATTTATTTAAAACAGTACCAATACAAGTAGCACAACATCTCAAAACACACTGCACGATCATGTGGATGGGACATGGGACATGCCAGCACCATGTGCGTCCACACGTATAAATGGGTGATGCAGAGCATGTAGCCAAGCAGCATTTCTGCGTTGGTCCCATATTTGTTCTCTTTGAAACTTTTCCCAATGTGAGGGCAGCAAATCTAGTCCTGCACAAACTACCCGACCCCCCAGTTTCTTTCCCTTTTCAACAAAGAGTTCGGTTCCTTACAGATGTGTGTACTGGGTTACCCCCTTTTTGCCTTTTCGACCAACAAAGCGGCTACATAGCTAGTCTATACTACTTTCCCTCCCTCCTTTCCTCATTGAACCACATCCTAGATTCATGCTCCACCCCACTGCACCCTTCTTTCCTCTTTGAACCAAGATCTAGATTCGACCACAGAATCGAAAAAATCAGCATGCAGCTAGACCAATGACGGTTTCAAAGAAACTTATACCTTAGGGTCGTCGGGATGTGGCAAAGCGTGCGGCAGGAGGTCGGATCTGCCCACACTACGTACGGCGGCAAGGAAGAAGGGATGGGTGGCCCTCCCGCACAGGCGCTGGGTAAAAGAGTGTCGGTGTACAAAAGAAGGGGCGCACCTTTGTACCCCTTTACCTATGCACGGGTAGTCGGAGCTGTGCCCGCGGTCACACCAAGCAGAACAGGGGAGGTAAACCCAGGCAAAACCGAAGCCCAAGACAGCCAGAGCAACGCCAAGACCAAGAACGCAAAGAAGTAGAGGGGCGGAGCAGTTTCCCCCGGCAAGACCCTTGCTGGGGACTGCCTCAGCAGCCCCGGCAAGACTCTTGCCGGGGCAGCACACCCAAACACTAACAGGGCGAGCCACCCTTGAGCCCACGTCCTGAACACCATCAACCACGTGGGGCCAGGGCTCGGGAGGCAACTCCGTGGTGGCATGCAGATCTTTGTGAAGACATATTCAAGATCAGATGAGGATCAGAAGACAACGACCCTCGACAAGATCCTTGCCGAGGAGAGCCACGAGACCCTCCGGCAAGATTCTTGCCGGGGACGACAGCGCGCCACGGCAAGACCCTTGCCGTGCCCCTCGGCAAGGCTCTCGCCGAAGACGCCAGCAGGACCACTGCCAGGCCCGCACCAGCCAAGTCTCCACCGCCGTTCACATGCAGCTGCCAGCCCAAACCAGCTGGGCAGGCACCTGCGTGGCAACATGCAGCTTCCAGGGCAACTCAGCAGGCGCCTGCCTGGCGGCATGCAGATCTTCGTGAAGGCCCTACCACCGCGCCACCTCAGCTGCCTGCCTGCCTACATGGCACCGCACGCATCGCTGGCCAGGGTGCATGTCGAAGTGAGGAGGAGCGGAGACGGACGGGACGGTCCTCACCCCCGTCCCCGATAAAGCTAGGGGACACCTCAACGACGCATTAAATGCAACTTGTCTTGTAATGCGAGCGATAAGCACGCAATACTGTATGCCTTTCCACCTCCTGTATGCCACTTTGGCAGCCCCTTTCGCCTATAAAAGGAGGCCCTTGGCATACTGGGAAAGGATTCGGCTCTTTTGAACCACGCACTCACCATAGCTATTTCGGGAGCTCAAGAACTCTCTGAAATACACCCACCAAAGCAGGACTAGGGTTTTACGCATCCTCGCGGCCCGAACCTGGGTAAACGATCCTTGTGCTGACTACTGATCCTGCTCTTCTCGCAACCCTGCGCCCCGACAACCGTAGTAGGGATTCTTGTGATCCCATAGGTGTCATTCCACACCGACATCTTTGGCGCGCCAGGTAGGGGGCGCGCAATTGTGAGCATCTGGTCTAGTAGCTAGCCTAGTGTTTCTTCATCACTATGGCTCCCAAGAAGAAGATGGCCACGACGATCGGCTCGTTGGGGGCCGAACGGCCCGTACCACTACGGGTGAGCAGCGGCCCGGTCGCGGACAGGACCCGGGCCATGGTCCGCGAGCCCCAGCATCACCCTGGCAGTCAGAGCCTGGCGAGCGGCGTCATTCACATGCCCGACGACCAGCCGCACGTCGCCAGATCCAAATACAGAGCTGGGGCCCCCGCAGGCGGCGCGGGGCCCTCGAGCGGTGTCATTGTGCCACCTCCGGGCGGCGCAGCGACCTCCAAGACACCCACGCCGGCGACCACTGCGCGCTCTTCCCATGGTGTGCGCGATGAACAGCGTCGCCACTCCGGCGACCCTGGGCACCGCCGTGGGAAGAGCCCTGTGCGCCATCCGCGGGATGAAGGAGTTCAGCATGCCCGCCGAAGTGCCGGCGAAAATGGCGCGCAGCCGCTGGGCCGTGGTGGAGCTCCTTCTAACATGGTTAGAAGTCAAAGCATGCCACGGTCCACGCAGCTATCGCCGCTACCCACGCCAGCAGAAGCTTTGGCACGCGCGCAGCTGCTCCTCGACTTACCTCCTGCTGCAGAGAAGCTCGACGAGTGGAGGGCCACCATCCGCAGCCTCGTCGCCGTCGCCAACAAAGATGATCCGCGACCGGTGTGGCCCTCGGGGCGGTGCTCCACCGAGCCACCACATGCTGGCGCTGGGAGGTCCGGGGAGCTGTGGCCACGGTGCACTCTCCTCCTCCTCGCCAGCCGCCGCGGGCGTCTGCTCGTCGTGACGACGCTTGTGATAACATCTCTATAGCGCCGTCCGACCCCTGAACCCACCGCGACCAGCGCCAAGTTCTTCGAGAACGAGCTCATGAAGATGCTCGGACCACTATTGAGCGCCGGCGTGATACACGCCACCAGTTGGACAAGCGGGCGGGACCCGCTATGGACCACCCAGCACCGGGGGGCCCCGGCGGCCTACCTTACGAGGTGGGCTGCCCGGCCTTTACCCGTGAGCTGCGGCAGTTCTAGTGGCCGTCCCACCGCACATTCAAGCCCTACGTCGGCGAGAAGTACACTGGCAAGACCCATCTGTCCGAGTTCCTCAGCATCTACACCATCGCGATGCGGGCGGCCGGAGCTCGCGACGACAAGGTGCTTGCCAATTATTTCCCGCCGGCACTGAAGCCCAATGTTATGTCTTGGTTGATGCACTTGCCGGCGGATTCTCTTCTTGGTCAGATCTGTGCCATGAGTTCGTTGGCGCCTTCATAGGAGGCCATCTAGCTCATGGCCAGGCCAGTGACCTGCATATCATTCCCCGGAAGGAAGGGGAAACCCTGCGCAAGTACATCCAAAGATTCAGCCGGGTGCACTACAACATCCCTGACGTTCATCCCGCCGCTGTGATCAGCGTGTTCCACCAGAACATGCGCAATCGCAAGATGCGCGAAGAGCTAGCGATGACCAAGGTTAAGGATGTGGCCGAGCTCTACGTTCTGGCCGATAAATGCACCCAGGCTGAAGAGGGAAGGAAGTACCCCGGTGAAGACACCGATGCGGAAACCAACTCTACCAACGAAGAAGGGCCGGCATCACAACAGGAAACGCAAGGGCAAGGCCGTACTTACCGTCGAGGGGTCTGACGACACCGGCGCTGCCAAGAAGGTCAAGGCAGACGGCCCGGCAAGGAGATTGCTGGGTGCGCCGCATGCCGGGCCTTAGCAGTTGCCGACAAGCCAGGGGGCTCCGGCAAGCAGTACTTCAAGATCCACCGCACCAAGGGCCACGACCTCCAGAACTGTCGACAAGTCGAGCTGCTTGCTGAAAAGCAAAAGGCCGAGTATGAAAGGCGGGACAAGGAGAAAGGTCAGGACGGTGCCGAGGGATCCGGCAAGAAGCGTGGCGGCCAAGGAAGCCGCCCCAGCAAGGACAACCAGCAAGAGAGGCCCGCCCGGGGCCGTGACAAGAAACAAGAAGACGATGATCACGATGAGGATGACGAGTCCGGTGAGCAAGAGTTCTAGAAGGCTACGGAGGCCATGTGCGTCGATGGTGGCGCCTCGCTGCATACTTCTCACCGCCAGCTCAAGCAGTGGGCGCGTGAGATTACAGCGGCGGAGCCGTCATTCGACGCTCAGAAGCCGCTGAAGTGGTCCAGCACGTCCCTCATCTTTGATGTCGAGGACCACCCTGACCGCACGACCACGGTCGGGTGTTTTCCATTGTTGGTCTCACCAACGATACACAACCTCAAGGTGAACAAGATGTTGGTTGACGGCGGGGCCGGCCTGAACTTGATCTCGCCCGTCGTGATCAAAAGGCTGCAAATTCCTGATGAAGACCTCGAGGAAACGGGCACGTTTCTAGGGGTCAATCCGGTGAGGAGCCAGCCGAAGGGAAAGGTCACACTGCCCATGACGTTTGGAGGAGAGTTGAACTACATGACGCAGAGGATCATCTTCGACATGGCAGAGATCCACTTGCCCTACAACGGGATCCTCGGCCGCCCGGCACTAGCCACGTTCACTGCGGCATCACACTACGCCTACAACATGCTAAAGATGCCCGGGCTGTTGACCATCATCTCCGTCCCCTCCAAAGAAGGACGCGCTGATTTGCGCGGACCAACTCTATCGGGAAGCAATTGCAGCAGCTACCGTCAAGGCACCTGCTCCTGCCGCTGAAGGCCCGGGAGGGAAGAAGAAGCCCGGCAAGACCTCTTGCACCCACTCCAGCAAGTGTACTGTCGGTGTCAAAACCAGAGGATCTCGGGTAGGGGGTCCCGAACTGTGCGTCTAAGGCGGATGGTAACAGGAGGCGGGGGACACGATGTTTACCCAGGTTCGGGCCCTCTCGATGGAGGTAATACCCTACCTCCTACTTGATTGATCTTGATGATATGAGTATTACAACAGTTGATCTACCACGAGATAGTAGAGGCTAAACCCTAGAAGCTAGCCTATGGTATGACTGTTGTTGTCCTACGGACTAAACCCTCCGGTTTATATAGACACCGGAGGGGGCTAGGGTTACACAGAGTTGGTTACAAGGGAGGAGATCTACATATCCGTATCGCCAAGCTTGCCTTCCATGCCAAGGAGAGTCCCATCCAGACACGGGACGAAGTATTCCATCTTGTATCTTCATAGTCCAACAGTCCGGCTAAAGTATACAGTCCGGCTGTCTGAGGACCCCCTAATCCAGGAGTCGCTCAGTATCCCCTGAACCAGGCTTCAATGACGATGAGTCTGGCGCGCAGATTGTCTTCGGCATTGCAAGGTGGGTTCCTCCTCCGAATACTCCAGGGAAGATTTCGAACACAAGGATAGTGTCCGGCTCTGCAAAACAAATTCCACATACCACCATAGAGAGAATAATATTTCCACAGATCTAATATGCTGACACATTTGGCAGCACGACATCACACCACGGCCGGGTAATTATTTGAACCGTTTTTCTCTACCAGCTACTGCACATATTGGGAGGCGGTTTCCTTAGCACATCTGGTCGAAGCAGAGATCGTGTCCCCTTATCACGGGATTCTCATCAATACGGGTGTGGGTAACCCAACCACACCATTAATTACGGCGCTTGGGGAATAAGCGAGTTTACCAGGCAGGTGGGGAGGCATATAGTTTCTTCCACCCTTATAAAGGGAAAAGGATTCCTCTTTTTCACCCACGCCCTCTTCCTCCTTGCTCATCCATTCTTGCGAACTCGATCCCCAGCACCCAAGTTCGCATCTTCTCCTCAAACCACTCCAAGCATGTCCGGAGCAGGAGGCAAGTGGATGGTCTCCTCCGTTACGGAGGAGGACATCACAAAGTTACGGAGAGCCGGATATCTGGCCGCGGATATCGCAGACCGGTTGCCAGATGCGGGGCAGATCGTCCCTACTCCAGAACCCCATGAGAGGGTGTTTTTTCTTACCCACTTCGTCCGCGGACTGTGATTTCCCCTCCACCCATTTGTCTGCGGGCTCATGTTCTACTGCCTGCTGGACTTCCACGATCTGGCCCCCAATTTCATCCTCAACATCTCGGTGTTTATCGTCGTGTCTGAGGCCTTCCTCCGCATCAAGCCCCACTTCGGCCTGTGGCTAAAGACCTTCAACGTTAAACCGAAGGTGGTGGTCGGCCAGCAAGCGGAGTGCGGAGGCGCCATGGTGGGCAAAATGCCCAACGTCATCTGGCTCGAAGGCTCCTACGTGGAGACCATAAAGGGGTGGCAATCAGGGTGGTTCTACATCACCGAGCCGCGCGACACCAACTGGGTGGCGGCCCCCGAATTCCGATCCGAAATCCCCATGCGACTCACCTCCTGGAAAAGAGAACGGCTTATCCTGGGGTTCCTCGGTAGAGCTGACCGGACTCCAGACCTGCGTAAAAAACATGATGAGCTAGAAAATTAAGCTCATCAATGTGGTCAAGTCATGCTCTTCCGTCGGATCCTCCCGTGTCAAAGACGGGCATTCAATTTGTGGGAGTTCGACCCAGCCGAGCACCAGACGCTGCGAGAGCTCTTCGACACGACGCATAAGGACGTCTGGAAGGTGCTGATCAAGGGCGCCGAAGTACCTCCTCCCCTTACCGAGGATCGCGGCCTCTGCGCAAAGCGCCCTGCCAATCCGGTAAGTCTTTTATACCTCATAAGATGTTCATTTTCCCCAGTTTAACCATGCGCGGGATCTAAGCCTCCACGCCTTTTAACAGGACTGGGTAGCGACAGCGGAGTAGATCGATTGTCCAGCCCCCCTGCCCGAAGATCCAGCAGATGCTCTCCTAATGGAGATGCTGGTTCCGGTGCCTTATGAGGTGCCGGCGAAGAAGGCCAAGAAGAAGGCCACGGGGACCCGGAAGGGTCTCCGGCGCAAGGTTGTATCGGACTCATCGTCCGAAAACACCGAGGCACACTCCTCCCACGAAAACGAGGAGGAAGAAGAGGAAAGTTCTCCCCCCAGCCGAGAGGGGGACAAGAAAAGGAAAGCCGCCCCCTCAGGGGAGGCCGAAGGGTCCAAGAAAGGAAGGACCCTCCTCCCGGACTACTCCACGACGGTCGCCTTCAGCGACGAGGAGTGGTTACCCAGGGACAAGCCCCTGGCGAAGTCGTGAGTATCCGGATACCATAATAATTATTGGTACGTCTTATTGTACTATTTCTTATCACGCTGCACGTGATTATGCAGCCCATCCCGAGCCCACATCGACGTATCATCGTCGGATGATTCTTTGGGCCCGTCGGATATGAACAGTGATTCACTCACAACTGCCTCCTCCCCCTCCCTACGGACGATGCCGAGGTGTTGTCTCAAAGGGGACTAAACCAAGGGGGAACAGGTCCGGAGGCGCCTCAATGCAACACTCCAGGCACTGGGCGTACGAGGGGCAAGACTCCTCTGGGCCCTAACGCTGGGGGCAGCAAGTCTAGCCCCAAGCCGAATACGGCGCCGGAACCTCCAGTGGTTCCGGATTCTGTCAGGCAACCCCTCGCTAAGGGGGGCAAGCCGTCTGTGCCGATGGCCTCTATTCATCCAGAGGCATCGGACAACTTGCTGGAAGTGCTTCGCGGCGCTTCCATTGACGAAGAGCACCGCACCATTATGAGTGCGGTTGTCAAGAAGGTTCAGTCCGCCAAAAGCGGACTGACTGAAGCCTGTGCCAGTCCCTAACAGGCTTTGAGCTAAGTAACCAGATTATAAGAGAATGTTACCGCATAGACAGTAGCCCCTGATGCTCTGTTTGGCGTTCGCGAAGAAATGCCGAATAGAGGATCAAATAATAACCGCAGGAGTCTAATCGGAATATGTCTATGTGCATATGCAGGCTTCACTGCTAGCCGCTGCCGCACGTACTGCGGAGGTCGCCGCACTGAAGCGGGACCTTGAGCGGTCCAAGGAAGAGTTCGGCCTTATCAAGAGGTAGCTCGAAGAGAACAAAGGTAAGTGATACCCCGTCTGTGCATTATATAAAAGAAAAAATTTGGTTTTTAGAATAATAGGATCGTCATGAATTTTTCTAGGGGCCACGACCGAAGTGGCGGCCCTACAGAAGGCACTATCCGAGGCCGAAGACAAAGCGGCCAAGGAGCGCATCGAGCGAGAAAAGCAAGAAGCCCGAGTAGGCGAGGTGCAGCAAGAGCTCCAGGCTCTCGCCAAAAAACACGAGTCCTTGGAGCTTGACTCTAAGATGCAAGGGTCCGAGCTTGCGAAGGCCCTCGAAAGGGCACAACATGGCAAGGCCGAAGCCCAAAACGCCCTCCGGGATATTGAGGCGGTTAAGAAGATAGCGGCGGGTAAGGCATTCATTATGCAAAGCAAGAATGTGAAGGAAACTTTATTTTTACTTACCCGAGTTCGGAGCTCTCCAGGAGCGTTCGCAGATCTACCCCGCAGTGTGTCCGATGCCGCGGAGTTCTACCGGGCTGAGGAGGGGAGCTCGATGGAGAAGTTGTTCTGGTCTCAGTATACTGGGACCCAACACCCAATGCCCTTGAGCGACCAGCTGAAGCAACTGGTCGAGCTCCACAAGGCGGCCGAACAGGCTATGAAGGGTCTTATAGTCTGGATATGGCCTGCCGAGCCCCTACCTGATAGCTAGTTCCGTCTGGTGAGGCGGCTTGTGAATGCCTGCCCACGGCTTGAAGTCATAAAGCGGTCCGTCTGCATCGAGGGTGCGCGCAGGGCTTTTGCCCAGGCGAAGGTGCACTGGGTGAAGCTGGACGCTGAAAAGCTGGTGAAGGAGGGGCCGCCGGAAGGCAAGGAGCATCGCTACCCCGAAAAGTATTATGACAGTGTCCTGAAGGGTTCTCGCCTTGTGGCGGAGGAATGTGCTAAGGATGTAATATTCGAATGAATGTACTCATGTGATCATGTAATATGAAACGAGTTCATTTGCACTATGCAACGCTTGTTAATTTAAAATATTACCTTCTGTGCGGCCATTTATGAAATCTGAGAGTTGGCCAGTCGTCGGCTTCTGCCCCCATGTAACTAGTACTGAGGTGTTCGGGATAAACCTGAGCACTCTTTATCCCAATTTTCGGTCCTTCGAAGGAGGTGTTCAGCACAACGAACCAGGTAATCGAACTATAAAGCTTTATCACTCTCACTTAGCCATAGAAGTCTACAATTTTAAATTTTGGCGAACCCCTAGTATTCGGAAGGCCGAATTTGGGGCGCTATACATGCCTAAGTCGGGCAAGGCCGACTCCTCGCCCGAAGCGGAAAAAGTCTTTAAGGACTTGAGACCTCTCGAACAGCGACCAGCTCTCGCCTCATCATGACAGTCAGTTTTCAGCTTTCTCTACTGAGGTGCTCGTCCGGAAGAACCAGGACACAATCCCAGTAGTTCTCCCAGTGCTACCTTAGCCGATTTTGCGGAACGTAAGGTACCAAAACATGGGAGCCGATGGGAGCCGGGCAAACCCAACTATTGACCCAAGACATGATTCGGAGTTGATGCATATAATGCTATAAGTTCGGGGTGCCACACTGTCGAAAGTGTTCGGACTTCTCACGTCGTGTTATGGGGTATACTGAAGCCCCTGGCGCACTGGTCGTACCAGAATGTATGGGTGCAAGTTGTCGTAAATAGGCAGACAAGGAAAAAAAAGAAAGGGGAATGCAATAATAGGCTAACGCTATGCATTGTTATTAAATAATACGTCAAAGCGTACGGATACAAGTAGTGCAATCAGAAAAAAAAATAGGACCATTTGACATGTCCTATCCAAGGGCAAGTTGCGTACAGGTATGTAAAACAGGTATTTTGATCATTATCAGAGACCACCTGGGGATTCCCTTGTACGTCAGACCGTCTTGCTTCCTTGGTATTTCCTTACCGCGATGAGTCCAACAATTAGACTGCCGGAAAGGGCTTCCAGGGAGTAAGGTCCTGAAAGAGAAAAATGATAAAGGTATACAGCCCCTGGGGCAGTCGAGCCGCATTGTGGGACCTGCCGTAGTGGTGCCTCCGCCTATGCCCATGGTATCTTGAGTGTGTAGTTATGTATGCGCGGCGCAAATTTCGCCACTTGACAGGGACTAGGACGGAGGCCGAATTGCTAGTCGAGCCCAAAATGTGCCTGCCGATCCTCCTGCGGGGTACTCCGGACTCGCTTGAAGGTGTCCGGGGTCTTTTTCGCCGAATTGGCGGTTTGCCTAATAAGGTTGCTTTGCGCTTCTGCTGCGACGGCCGTAGTGTGCTCCTCCGCACGGAGCGAGCGCTTTGTGTTTCCATTAACTGTTATAACCCCGCATGGTCCTGGCATTTTGAGTTTGAGGTATGCATAATGCGGTACCGCATTGAATCTGGCAAATGCGGTTCGTCCGAGCAGTGCGTGATAGCCGCTGCTAAAGGGGACGATAACGAGATTAACCCCTCGCTTCGAAAGTTGTCCGGACACCCGAAAACCACTTCCAGTGTGATTGAGCCCGTGCAACAGGCCTGTACACCTGGGATTACACCTTTAAAGGTGCTTTTGGTGGGTTTGATCCTCGAGGGGTCTATGCCCATTTTGCGCACAGTATCCTGATAGAGCAGGTTCAGGCTGCTTCCGCCGTCCATAAGGACTCGAGTGAGGTGAAATCCGTCAATGATGGGTCAAGGACCAATGCGGCAGATCCGCCATGACGGATACTTTTTGGGTGGTCCCTGCGATCGACGGTGATCGGACAAGAGGACCATGGGTTGAACTTTGGGGCGACTGGCTCCATCGCATAGACGTCCCTTAGTGCACGCTTCCGTTCCCTCTTGGGAATGTGGGTTGCGTATATCATTTTCACTGTGTTTACTTGTGGAGGGAACCTCTTCTGTCCTCCTGTGTTCAGCGGCCGAGGCTCCTCCTCGTCGTCGCTATGCAGCCCCTTGTCCTTGTTTTCGGCATTCAACTTGCCGGCCTGCTTGAACACCCAGCATTCTCTGTTGGTGTGATTGGCTGGCTTATCGGGGGTCCCATGAGTTTGACACGAGCGATCGAGATACGGTCCAAACTGGACGGGCCCGGATTGCTTCTTTTGAACGGCTTTTTCCGCTGACCGGATTTAGAGCCACTGAATCCGGCATTGACTGCCGTGTCTTCGGCGTTATCGCCGTTGTTGCGGCGCTTGTGTCTGTTACGACGTGGTCTGCCGTTAGTATCTTTGGCATCTGAAGTGCCAGGATTCCTTGATGTGTTGTTGCTGTGAGCCAGCCAGCTATCCTCGTCCGCGCAAAAGCGGGTCATGAGTGTTCGGAGGGCTGCCATGGACTTCGGCTTCTCTTGGCCGAGGTGTCGGGCGAGCCACTCATCCCGGATGTTATGCTTAAATGCCGCTAAGGCCTTGGCATCTGGACAGTCGAGATTTGGTTCTTTTTAGTTAGGAACCGAGTCCAGAATTTCCTGGCCGATTCCCCAGGCTGTTGGGTTATGTGGCTCAAGTCATCAGCATCTGGTGTTCGCACATAAGTGCCCTGGAAGTTGTCAAGGAATGCATCTTCCAAATTCTCCCAACTGCCAATGGAGTTTGCTGGCAGGCTATTCAGCCAATGCCGAGCTGGTCCTTTGAGTTTTAGTGGGAGGTACTTGATGGCATGTAGATCATCACCGCGGGCCATGTGGATGTGGAGGAGGAAATCCTCGATCCATACCGCGGGGTCTGTTGTGCCATCGTATGAATCAATGTTCACGGGTTTGAATACATCTGGGAATTCATGATCCATTACTTCATCGATGAAGCATAGGGGGTGTGCGGCGCCTCTGTGCCGGGCTATGTCACGACGCAGTTCATACGAGTCTTGTCTACTGTATTCGGCCCGGCCGGATTTGCTTTTAGTGTATCCAGCGTGACGATTATCTCACGCGTTGGGGCACGACCCCGTGATCCGTAGATCAATCTTGTATGCCCTGCTTTGTTTTCCAATACGTCTTGCAGGTCCCGCGTGTTGCCCCGGGCCTTGGTGTTTTTGGTTGTCTGGCGACGGGGTGCGGGCTGGACTTCGGGCTGATATGCCCCTTTGTCTCGGCCACGAGGTGGCCGATCCGCCACATCATATGCTGGTGATGTAGGTTTTAATGCTTCCTCCTCGAGTTGGGGTAGCAACCTGCGCTTTGGGTAACTCTTGGTTGGGCGTTCGAGTTCGTATTCCGCGGCCGCAAGGACTTCAGTCCATCTATCCGCTAGCAGATCTTGATCAGCTCGAAGTTGTTGTTGCTTTTTCTTCAGGCTAGTTGCTGTGGCTATAAGCCGGCGCTTGAAGTGCTCCTGCTCGACGGGATCCTCAGGCACGATAAATTCTTCATCGTTGAGGCTCAGCTCGTCTTCGGAGAGAGGCATGTAATTGTCATCCTCTGATTCTCCATCTGCTGCCTGTTCCGGAGGGCTAGCTTATTCATCCTCCCGCTCGAGGTCTGGCTGGAGGGGATTGTCGTTGTCTTCAGCACTATCCGGAGCGTTATTGTCTCTTGTGCTGGTATTGCTGCTTTTGCTATGGCGGGACTTAGAGCGGCGCCGCTGACGTCGGTGCTTGGATTGCTTCTTGGAGGGATTATCCTCCGATGCCTTATCGCCATCGCCTTCTTTGGGGGTGTCCACCATGTATATGGCATATGATGAGGTGGAAGTCCAGCGCCCTGTGGGCGGTGGTTCTTGTTCGTCTCCTGCATCGTCGTCCATACCATCGATGTCTTCGGAGCCGAAGTCGAGCATGTCGGTTAAATCGTCAACAGTGGCTACTAAGTGGGTGGTGGGTGGGGAGCGAATTTCTTCGTCGTCCGCATCCCATTCTAGCCGGACATAGTTCGGCCAAGGGTCTCCTAACAGAGAGAGAGAGACCTCTACGAGTTTAGCACGTCGCCGAAGGGCGAGTGCTAAAAGATATCCGCGGAGGTAAACTCCATGATCGGTGCCCAATCCGATTCGATAGGCACGGACGCAGGCGGCTCGGAGCCCATGGCCGGGGGCGAATCCAATGGTTCGGCAACACGGGTCTCGTAGGAGGTGAAGTCAGTATTCGGCTCTATAGCCACTGAGTATGCGGCCTCCGTGGCGGGGTCCATCCACCCGTCCTCAGATGGCGCAATTTGTTCCGGGTTGAGGGCCGGAGTGGTTGCAGGTGTGATCTCCCGAACACTGTCCGACGGCAGAGTTAAGTCATGCTCGTCGTGATTGTGCAGTGCACCTGACATGGGATCGAATCCGTCAAAGATCAAGTCTCCACGGATGTCGGCAGTATAGTTCAAGTTTCCAAACCTGACCTGATGGCCAGGGGTGTAGCTCTCGATCTGCTCCAGACGGCCAAGCGAGCTGGCCCGCAGTACGAAGCCGCTGAATACGAAGATATGTCCGGGGAGGAAAACCTCACCCTGGATTGCATCGTTGCCGATGATCGAAGGAGCCATCAAGCCTTACGGTGACGACACAGTGGAACTCTCAATGAAAGCACCAATGTCAGTGTCAAAACCGGTGGATCTTGGGTAGGGGGTCCCAAACTGTGCGTCTAAGGCGGATGGTAACAGGAGGCGGGGCACACGATGTTTACCCAGGTTCGGGCCCTCTCGATGGAGGTAATACCCTACTTCCTGCTTGATTGATCTTGATGATATGAGTATTACAAGAGTTGATCTACCACGAGATCGTAGAGGCTAAACCCTAGAAGCTAGCCTATAGTATGATTGTTGTTGTCCTACGGACTAAACCCTCCGATTTATATAGACACCGGAGGGGGCTAGGGTTACACAGAGTCGGTTACAAGGGAGGAGATCTACATATCCGTATCGCCAAGCTTGCCTTCCACGCCAAGGAGAGTCCCATCCGGACATGGGACGAAGTCTTCCATATTGTATCTTCATAGTCCAACAGTCTAGCTAAAGTATACAGTCCGGCTGTCCGAGGACCCCCTAATCCAGGACTCCCTCTCGCACCTCCTCGAAGTGTTGTGCTACCGTCGAGGACGTGCCAGAGAGCTCTACGGGCAAGAGCAAGAAATCCAGAGCTGAGCCGCCGCAGACCAAGAAGGTGTCCGGGAGGATGGCACGGGAGGGGCCTTCTCCATAGGCTCCACCCTTGATAGAAAATAGGAGGGCGCGCTCGTCACCTTCCTGCAGTCGAATGTCGACGTGTTTGCGTGGCAAGCATCCGACATCCCCGGTGTTCCCAGGGAGGTGATTGAGCACCACCTAGCTGTCTTTCCTCATGCGCGGCCTGTCAAGCAAAAGGTCCGAAAGCAGGCTCTGGAGAGGCAGGAGTTCATCACAGAGGAGATCAGGAAGTTGGAAGCGGCAGGTTTGGTGTGAGGAGTGCTTCACCCGACGTGGTTGGCCAATCCGGTAGTGGTGTGCAAGGCAAATGGGAAGTGGAGGCTGTGTATTGACTACACAGATATCAATAAAGCTTGTCCCAAGGACCCCTTCCCGTTGCCGCGCATCGACCAGATTCTCGACTCCACGGCCGGGTGTGATCTGTTGTCATTCCTCGACGCCTACTCGGGCTACAACCAAATCTTCATGACAAGAGAAGATGAAGAGAAGACAGCATTCATCACCCCATGTGGTACGTATTGCTTTTTACGGATGCCTTTCGGGTTGAAGATTGCTGGCTCGACGTTTGCAAGAGCAGTCCAAATCGGTTTTGAACCCCAGCTCCATAGAAATATGGAAGCATACATGGATGACATAGTGGTCAAAACCAAAGACGAGGCAACTCTTGTGCAAGATCTAGAAGAGACATTTGCCAACCTGCGCAAGATCAACCTCAAGCGGAACCCTGAGAAGTGTGTCTTCGGCGTTCCGTCAGGCAAGCTTCTCGGGTTCTTTGTGTTGCGGCGCGAGATCGAGGCAAACCTAGATAAAATCAAGGCTATTGAGCAGATTGAGGCGCCCAAGCGGATCAAGGATGTGCGCCGACTCACCGGCTGCGTCGCCGCCATGAGCCGATTCATCTCCAAGTCCGCCGAGCGCGCCCTTCCTTTCTTCAAAATCTTGAAGAAGGTAGGCCCAATGGAGTGGACCCCACAAGCCGAGGCAACATTGCAGGATCTGAAGAAATACCTTTCCTCCACTCCAATACTGGTTGCGCCTAAACCACAAGAGCCGTTGCTGCTGTATCTGGCGGCGACGAATCAAGTGGTCAGCGCCACACTGGTGGCAGAGAGGAAGGTCGACGAGGAGGCAGTGACGGCGGCAGAACTAGCGGATGGCAAGCCAAAGATTCCCCCGGCAGGGCCTGGTGCCGGCAAGGCGAGGCCCCCGATAGAGTCTGATGCCACCAAGGAACTGCCCGCACAGTCGAGTGAGGTGGTGCGGAAGAAGATGATGATGCAGCACCTGGTTTACTTTGTCAGCTCCCTCTTGCAGGGAGCTAGGTCGAGGTACTCCGGTGTGCAGAAATTGCTCTTCGGCCTCCTTATGGCCTCGAGTAAGCTGCGTCATTACTTCCAAGCCCACGAGATCACTGTCTCACCCGCCTCCCGTTGCAATGGATACTGCATAACCCAGATGCAACAGGAAGGATTACGGAATGGGCCTTGGAGTTATCAAGTTTCGGATTGAAGTTTGAAAGTACCTCGACATTCCAGAGCAGAGTCTTGGCGGAGTTCATTGCAGAATGGACCTCAACGCCTGACGAAGAAACCCAGGAGAGCACTCTCCCCAGCAAGGAGGCAGACCGCAACTGGATCATGTACTTTGAAGGGGCTTTCTCGCTGCAAGCCGCCAGTGCCGGTGTGCTGCTTGTCGCACCCACCGGAGAGCACCTCAAGTACGTGTTCCAGATGCACTTTCCCAGGGAGATGTCCACCAACAACACTGCTGAGTACGAGGGATTGCTCGCCGGTCTCAGGATCGCGGCAGACCTCGGGGTTAAGAAGCTCATCGTCAGGGGTGACTCGCAGCTTGTTGTTAGGCAGGCCAACAAGGATTACCAGAGCCCATTGATGGAGGCTTATGTAGATGAGGTGAGGAAGCTGGAGGAACGCTTTGACGGTATCCAAGCGCAGCACGTCCCCCGAATGTAGAACGACATTGCCGATTACCTATCGAAGCGTGCTGCATTCAAGCTACCTATGGAACCAGGTACCTTTTTGCTCCGGTTAACTCAACCATCCGTCGAACCGTCAACGGGGCAGAACAAGTGGAGGAAGTCAGGTCCGGGCAAGTACTTTCCTACCGAGCCCCCTAGGGCTGCCGGCAAGGGTGTTGCCGCAGACACTGAGCCTGCCAAAGGGCAACTGGCTCCGGCAGGGCGTCAAGCCATGGCCATGGAAACAGCCGCGCCCATGGCTGAGGAAATGCCTTTGGTCCTTGCCGTTGAGCCCCAGGCTCTGGCATGGGCACAGCATACTGTCCGATTCCTCCAAACAGGGGAACTTCCTGAGGAGCAGGAGGAAGCGGAAAAAGTAGCCCGCCGGTCCGCCCTGTACCTGTTCGTCGACGACGTCCTGTACAGGAGAAGGCCGAACAGTGTGAAATTGAAGTGCATCCTCCGGGAGGAAGGACTGGAGCTGTTGGCAGAAATACATGGAGGCATATGTGGCTCCCACATAGGGTCGAGGGCCCTTGCCGGAAAGGCGTTCCGGCAAGGTTTCTTCTGGCCGCCTTTCCGGCAAGGTTTCTTCTGGCCCACCGCCCTCCAGGATGCGACGGCACTAGTAACCAAGTGTGAAGCGTGTCAGTTCCATTCAAAGAAGCTTCATCAACCAGCTCAAGCCCTTCAAACAATCCCGCTCTCCTGGCCATTCTCGGCCTGGGGGCTCGATATACCGGGCCCTTTCCCCCGCGCTGTCGGGGGCTTTGAGTACTTGTACGTTGCAATCGACAAGTTCACAAAGTGGCCGGAGGTGGAAGCAGTGAGAAAGGTGACTGCTCAGTCAGCTGTCAAGTACTTCAAGGGACTGGTCTGCCGTTTTGGTGTGCCAAACAGAGTCATCACCGGCAACGGCACGCAGTTCACAAGCCACACCTTCATGCAATACATTCAAGACCTCGGTAGCAAGGTGTGTTTTGCTTCTGTGGCACACCCACGGAGCAACGGCCAAGCGGAGGGGGAAAATGCTGAAGTGTTGCGAGGCCTAAGGACGAAGACCTTTGACAAGCTGCACAAGAGTGGAAGGCGCTGGATTGATGAGTTGCCGACGGTTCTTTGGTCGATCAGGACGACGCCAAATCGAGCCACCGGTCAGACACCCTTTGCCCTAGTATATGGGGCGGAGGCAGTTCTCCCCACGGAACTCATATACGGGTCACCTCGAGTGCTCGCTTGTGATGAGCTTGAGCAAGAGCAGTTGCGGCAAGATGACGCAATGCTCCTTGAGGAAGATCATCTTCGGGCGGCTGTGAGAGCAGCACGCTACCAGCAAGCCTTGCGCCGCTACCATAGCGGCAAGGTTCATGCACGAAGCTTTGAGGAAGGCGACCTTGTTCTTCGGCGCGCTCAGTCGGCCAAGAATTCCAACAAGTTGACGACAAAGTGCGAAGGCCCTTATCGGGTAATACGAGTCACCAGGCCCGGCGCAGTCCGCCTGGAGACCGAAATGCTGTCCCAGTGAGCAACTCCTGGAACATCGAGCATCTTCGCAAGTTTTACCCATAAGGTGCGGCTTGCCGGGCCTCCCGGCAAGCCACCTTTTGTACAAGCTTTGCCGGCAAGGCATGTAACCCTTTGTACAAAGCCAGGCGCTGACCCTGAGCATAAATAAATGAAGTGCTGGCGCCCTAAGTTATAGCATGCATGCTAGGTCGAGTCTCTTCCTTGGTTAGGGTTGCTAGTGCTTAGCGGCGACTAACCCCTAGCCTAGAGGTTGAGTGCGCGTCTATCTATTTCTTTTCTGTCCTCCTTTGGTTCGCAGGGCACATGAGCACTTCTGCTGAGCTACTTGGAAGAAAGGAAACGGACCGGCGTCCCGACCCCGGCAAACTAGAGTTGCCGGGGGCTGCAAGCACAAGGATCCAACCGCTGCAAGACAAGGTTCCCGGGGGCTGCAGATCCAGATAAGTCTTTCATCCTCTATCATGCATTTCGGAACGGAGCTGGGATATGTGAAACCTCGTTTTATTTCTAGGCCACCGTGCTCCCGTTTTCTATACCCAAGGATTATCTCCTGGGCTCGGATTTGGTTGTAGTCGCGGTGGCAAGGAAGTAGAACGAGGAGCCTAAGCCCGCTTCATCCCTCCCTCCTCCAAGGGCGTGAGAATGGTCGAGCGAAGTGGGGGGACGGCAAGGCCTGTTGCCGGGCGGAAAACGTTAATCTTAAATTGTAACAAGGATTCGCTCCTTGTCGCGGGGTCTACCCACGAACGAAAAACCCGGCAAACATCCCTTTTTTATTAAATACATCCCACACAGGTACAGTCCGTACGGAATGAAAAACATGAACAAGGGGGATTACAAGCTTTAAATTTAAGAAGGCCCGAAGGCTTACAGGTTAAAAAAGAGATGAGATGCCCGTAAACCCTTTCTTGTCCCTCTCCTCAGGAGGCAGGTCAAGGAGGCGAAAGGGCAAAAGGGGCGCCTAGGCGAGCTACGAGCAGCAGAAAGCACCAAGAGAACACCTTGGTGGCCGCCTACGGGTGGGCCGGTGATGACAGTGCCGGGAAAGGAGCTGGAAGACGAGGCGGCAGGACCGGCAATACGCGATGAAGGCGTCGATGCCCGCGTACTCCGGGTTGACGGCCTTGCCGCCTGCCCTCTTCCTCTTCCGCAGCCTCCCGACGCCAGCCGCCCAAGGAGACGGCCCCGAGAAGTTCAAGGAGCTGGCCCCACCCCTGACAAAACTCTGCCGGAGGAGCGGCCAAGTGCAGATGCTGCTGCTGCCGCACCCACCCAGGCGCGGGGTGTCCGACGCCTAGTCAGACTTATCCCTGTCATCTGCCCCGCTGTCCTCCTCATCACTTTCGCTTGAGGAAGAGTTTCCATCACCAGAATCTCCGTCGGAGGAGCTCTCCACGCAGTACTTCAGGCGAGTCCCGAAGTCTCCGAAGACCTTGACGGAGAGTAGGCCGTCTTCCATTAATTTGAAGTAGAGGACGGGCCCCACCGTCAGGCTGTGGATGCGAGCGAACGTCTTCCACCCACAATGGAGGTACATGACCCGAGGGGCCGGGAAGTCAACGTCGACCCGCGTGCCCCCATTCCCACAACCCCTCATGTGCAATCCGAGGGATCGGGGCGGGTCACGCTCCATCTCCCGAGCAAACGGGGCGGGAAGACGAAGACAGCGACGCGGAGGCCGGCGCAGCCTGATGAAGAATTCGCGGGGCTGGTCTCCAACATGGCCTTCCATCGGAAAAGCCATCATTGGTGGGGGCGAAGCCGGTGCGCCGCCCCGCCCTCCTCTTCCCCGAGCACTACGACCTCTGCCCCGGCCTCGCCCACGGCCTCGCCCCCTCCCCTCGCGGCCGGCTCCACCACCTCGTGCTCAGGAGGGGGAGGGACACGCTGTCGAGCGGCGACCCTCGCCGCCACTGTTGAGGGACCAGGATTCCCTTTCTCCATGGCGAGTGAAAGGAAGAAGCAGAAGCGAGAGGAGATGGATGACAGAAGAGTGCGGTACGCCATCCCACCTTCCCCCTCCTTATAAAGGGGCGGGGTCGGGGCTCGGCCACCTCGCTCGGCCAATCCAGCCACCAGAGGCGCAGGGAATCGGGACCGACCCGCTGCCCCAACCAGCGACGACCCAGTTTCCCGCCTCCATCGCTTGCCACCCCGTGGTGAACGTGCAGAATCGAGGGGGCAGGTGAGGCGAGCTCTCCCCACCCCGTGATCATGGGGTGTGGATGCCTTGAAGAACGCGACCCGGCCCCGCGCGGTAAATGAGCCGCGCCTCCACGCCTCCCTCTTTTTATGGGGAAGGCGCGGGCCGCCTCTTTACCACGATGTGACGCATGCATGCGGGAATCGGCCCACGCATGCCTCCCACGTCATGCGCACCCCTCCACGCCGCGCCACGCTGCGCGCGGGTCGTGGGAAGCGAAGCACGCGAAAAGTTTTACCACGGTAAAAAAACCGCCCCGCCTGCCCGCGCACCATTTTGGGTCCGGCCCAACAACACGTCGCGCTTATGTGTGGCCCAGGCCCGGGGGCTCCTCTCGGTGTACAAAAGAAGGGGCGCACCTTTGTACCCCTTTACCTATGCACGGGCAGTCGGAGCCGCGCCCGCGGTCACACCAAGCAGAACAGGGGAGGTAAACCAAGACAAAACCGAAGCCCAAGACAGCCAGAGAAACGCCCAGACAAAGAACGCAAAGAAGCAGAGGGGCGGAGCAGTTTCCCCCGGCAAGACCCTTGCCGGGGACTGCCTCAGCAGCCCCGGCAAGACTCTTGCCGGGGCAGCACGCGCAAACACCAACAGGGCGAGCCACCCTTGAGCCCACGTCCCCAACACCATAAGCCACGTGGGGCCAGGGCTCAGGAGGCACCTCCGTGGTGGCATGCACATCTTTGTGAAGACATATTCAAGATCGGATGAGGATCAGAACACAATGACCCTCGACAAGATCCTTGCCGAGGAGAGCCACGAGTCTTGCCGAGGATGACAGCGCGCCACGGCAAGACCCTTGCCGGCCCCCCCGGCAAGGCTCTCGCCGAAGACGCCAGCAGGACCACTACCAGGCCCGCACCAGCCAAGTCTCCACTGCCGTTCTCATGCAGCTACCAGCCCAAACCAGCTGGGCAGGCACCTGCGTGGCAACATGCAGCTTCCAGGCCAATTCAGCAGGCGCCTGCGTGGCGGCATGCAGATCTTCGTGAAGGCCCTACCACCGTGCCACCTCAGCTGCCTGCCTGCCTACATGGCGCCGCACGCATCGCTGGCAGGGCGCGTGTCGAAGCGAGGAGGAGCGGCGACAGACGGGACGGGCCTCACCCCCGTCCCCGATAAAGCTAGGGGACACCTCAGAGGCGCATTAAATGCAACTTGTCCTGTAATGCGAGCGATAAGCTCGCAATACTATACGGCTTTCCACCTCCTGTATGCCACTGTGGCAGCCCCTTTCGCCTATAAAAGGAGGCCCATGGCATACTGGGAAAGGATTCAGCTCTTTTGAACCATGCACTCACCATAGCTAGTTTGAGAGCTCAAGAACTCTCTGAAATACACCCACCAAAGCTGGACTAGGGTTTTACGCATCCTCGCGGCCTGAACCTGGGTAAACGATCCTTGTGCCGACTACTGATCTTGCTCTTCTCGCGACCCTGCACCCCGGCAACCGTAGTAGGGATTGTTGTGATCCCATAGGTGTCGTTCCACACCGACAAAGAGAAAAGCGCAGCCGGCAGTGGATTGCCTCCCTCGCCCAAGGCAATAGAGTGAACGCTGCACCTCCTCCCCTTCCCAGTGCGACGGGATCCGGACGCCTCCTTCGCCAGCTGTGAGGGGGTGAGAGAGACAGAGGCCACAACGCAGTCTTGTTTAGATCTGGTGAAGAGGGTGAGAGATAGTGAATATAGCAAACCCTAGCAAAGGAACGCTGAGCCTCCAGCGTGTATATATATATGTAGTGCGGCGAGAGTGTGGAGAGTGCAAACCCTAGCGAACAAGCGCTGAGGCTCCAGCTTATATATATACTGTAGTATGGACTGAGCTCCGGTACCTTAACTGCACCTGCTTTTGGATGTATGATAGGTGGGCCAGCCACATTTTGGGCCCACCTGTCATAAACCCAAAGGCATGTGCACTAAAGTCAATGAAGCTGCGTCCATATAGTACTCGTGTATACGACTAATATATAGTGGAGTGGTTTTCTTATTCTCTCCATAACAATCGTTTTAAATTGTGTAAGTACGAAACGAAACTCTTTATTTAACGTACCAGTGAAGAAAACTACTACTCCCTCTGTTCCTAAATATTTGTCTTTCTAGAGATTTCAACAAATGACTACATGCGGAGCAAAATGAGTGAATCTACACTGTAAAAAATGTCTATATACATCCGTATGTGGTAGTCCATTGCAAACCACTTGAAAGACAAATATTTAGGAACGGAGGGATTACTTCTGATGAACTAACGATCCACGCGTCCTGGTCGCACTTCCTGTCCTTCACGTGCGGTACACTACCCTCCCTTAAGTGAACAACCACACATGCGCCAAATTATCAGAAACGTGTGAGAGTGTGTACAAATAAAGAATTTTAATTTCAATTATTGGAAAGGTTTGAGAGTATGTACAGTTTGCCCTCTCTAATAATTATGGTTTGTTGTGTTCGGCCTAAACTTGGTTAAACTTTACAAAGTGTGACTTTAGTCAAATCTAATGTGCGGAGTAAATAAAAATGGAGGGCTACTACGTTCATCCGGGTTTTTAGTCCACACCATTTTTTTAATCGAAGTTAATAGCTGGATAAATAAAATTACTGGGGAGCTGGAGACAAAGTTGTGAGAAGGCTTAGAAATCAATACAAAACTTATGCTCTTAGTACCAACGTCGATCCTTCTTCGAGGAAACATTTGGTTAATAGCCAATTGTGCGATAAAATTGCACCAGCGTGAAAGACGAGTGCGTCTCCAACGCAACCAAGGTGAACTGACGAAGGATATCATCTTTGTGGGTAACAAGCAAAGAGCACTGATGGAAGACAGCTTGTTTTTCATTGAAAATCGATCAGCTTCACCAGCCGACGCAACCATGAGGCGCAACCATGAGCATCGATAGGTCATCGTGGTGATGCATCATCCATTTGGCATCAAGTTTGGGTGAGGCACCTATGAAGTTCGACAAATCCTCACTGTGGTCTGTTTCTTCTTAGTAGTCAAGCTCGTGGAAGGAAGAACCATGTGGAAGAGGACAGTGAGGCAGAAAAACAATGGCCATCCAATTTTGTGCAGTTCCACTAAAATTGAGGAAGACATGCCCGGGTATGGAGATATGCATCGTTGTTTCCAAAAATATATAAAAGGGATATAGTGTTGTTACTTTGTTTTACAAGATTAACAATGACATCTCAATTGTCAATAAGAATTATGAAAAGTACACCAACAAACAGAAGCATCAGGATTATCTTGATGGGAACTAAACAAGGATACCCGAGAAAAAAGCATTTATTCATTTAACAAGTGATAGTATTAGATTAGCAGCAGCAATAGGAGCATATGGACAATGACCGCACAACCACCATGTACTTTTTGTCAAAACAACATGTATACCTCCACCTATAATACCACAACGGGTGTATTCTATTTAAAATCAGGACAACTTTTCGAGTGGTGTTTCCTCTATAATAGTAGGTGATGTTGGACCGGCCGACGAACCCTAGCTACTATACATGGGGAGCTGGGGAGTAGTCGCATAGAAGAAAACCCGCATGCAGCGACCTGGGGAGCTGGATCAGTACAAGTTATACCTTAGGTGGGCGAGATGTCACTTAGGCGGGCGGGCGGGATCTGCCCACACGACGGCAGCGAACAAGGGTGCGGAGGACCTTCGTCCGCACCAGCGCCGGCTCCGAGAGGACGGTGCGCATCGGCTTCCTACATCACCGACGGAGACAACGTCAACGCTGCACCTCCTCACCTCCCACAGCGGACAGGATTCGGCCGGATCTGTGACCACCGGTGAGGAGAGAGATAGTGTGGACACTGTCATCTTGTTTTGGTATGGAGAGGGTGAGAGAGCGAGACGCGAGAAACTCTATCAAACAAGAGGCTATAATGGAGTAAAACAATCTCTCCATAACAGTGGTTTTAAATAGAATACGCGCGTTCCCGGAAAAAAGAAACGAAAACTGGAGGACAATTTTTTAACGTACCAAGAAAGAAAACTCAATCAAAAACACGCCCCCGCTTCCAGGTCGAGAGGTTCGTCGCGCACACGCACATAGACATAGACATGCATATCCGTGTTTACGTAAAATTCCATTTCCATCCCCATCTCCAATCATATTTGTCCAACTGGCACATTATTTACGTTGTTAATTATATACACGGCAATATTAACGTACATCATCTCTTGTTTGCGGGTGTTCGGACCGCTGCCACGGCCACTCCTGACCAACCCGAACCCTCTTCATCACCCGCGCGTGCTTCCCGCCCGAAACGGTCAGTGCCGCATTCATGCCCGGCCAGAGCGGACGCGACCTCTCACTGGCGCCGACATTGAAGCGGCGCGCCGGCCGAGAGACCGTCGCCCGCGCCGCTTCCTGGTGCACGCGACTACTCCGCGTTCAGAGGTCGCAATAGCGGGCCACAACATGCATGTAAAAAGATCTTGGGAGTCCGTGCTACAGCTAGTTGTCCTCCCCCAACTCGTCAATCTCTTCCAGTACTACTAGTAATCCATGGCGCGATCCATCGACAAGCAGGCGGGAAAGTTATCGTATACTCGGTTTGCGGTGAGTGGCATGCCGAGCGACCGTGTGGGGTCGAGCCATGGAGGAGGGTGAGACACGAACGTGACAGACGTGATTTAAACGTTGGTTTGCTCGATGGCACAATCCAACGAAACGAAACGTTGGTTTCTCTCCGTTTCCATTTTTTCTCCGGAAAAACGGAAAGTTTCCACTCCATTTTCATTCCTACTCCAAGGTTGCCCCGTTACAACATTCCATCAAATACAAAGGAAAACTAACACGCATGCTGATGCATCTCAATGATTCACAGATCATAGCCAATGTTTACTTCACAACTAAAGACAAAAGTTGTGAGAGCGTGTACGAAAGAAAAACTACTGATGGGGTCACTAAGACTTAAACCCTGAACCATAAACAGGATTTAATTTCCTGGCCAGGTAGAACCTGTCGAAGGAAAGACGGCTGGCACCCTGGGATCATACGATGCTTTTGTGCAGTTCCACTAAAATCGAGCTGAGCATCCCTGATGGCAAAGATATTGAGGAAGTTTGATTAGAACAATAGTACTGGCACTAGTTCATGAGACATAAACTCATCACAAGTAGAAGCCGGTAGAAGTAGAGAAAGATCGACATGGAGATGGAGCTACGTGGGAAGCTGCGGCAGTGGAGCAAGCCGGCTCCAAAAGGAAGATGGACTACCTGGGACGTCGGGCTGTAGCTAGAAGGGCGGTTGGGACGCGGCATCGGCCCATACCGCGGTGACCCCGATTGGGACGCACCGACTGTGGATTTTCTCCCTCGCCGATGTCGACCGTGTCTACGCAGAACAATGTTCCCTTCCCCCAGCTGCGGGATCAGGCCAGATATGTGACCAGCGGTGTGCCACCGTCGTTCTATGATTGTGAAGAGACCAACCCAAGCAAGCAAGCTTGCAGCTTAGGATCCTGCTAGTGTATATATAGTGGTTTTCTTTTTCTCTCCATATCAACCATTTTATATTGCGTACGTGTCATTTAAGAGTGAAATGATGGTTGCTTCTTCCGACTAACTTACTGTGTGATATGACTGCTCCTTTAGTGGCCCCTACACGTACTCCCCCTACATGTATGCAATAGTCACATGTACACATGGACGCAAAAATGCGCGCGACACCCTAACACATGCATGTGCACACGACGGAACACACACGATCACGCTCAAGTGCTCAACCTACATGTGCATGCACACACATACTCAGCCAGGGGAGCTAGTGACCGTATAAACACCGAAAAATGTATATATTGAGTGCAATGAGCGTATTATGAAGTCCACAGACTATATTTTTACAAATATACAGTGACAGGCAGTGTATTTATCTCGTTTGAAATTAAGCCATATTAAGCGGAGAGGAGGCAGTATGGACTAGCATTATTTTGCTGTGTCCCGTCAACTTGCCAAACGAGGAGAAGCTTGCAGGACGAGAGAAGCTTGCGCGCGGTGGCTCGCAAGACAAGGAGAAACTTTTGACTAATGCAAGCTCTCCTTCGCTCAGGCGGTGGACGTGCAACAGTTAATTCAGTGTCAAATTGCCAGAAGCATACACTATACTAGTACTATTATTGTTGCACTTCCCGAAGAGGCGAACAGCCAAGTGCAAAGTTTACTAGTACTACTACTACTACTATAGTCTATAGAGGTATTTTTCTAGAACGCAAACTAATGAGGACCGGAGGGAGTACTAGGAACCGGATGGAGGAGCGTCTACACTCTTATTATATTTTTAAAATGTGATAAAGCAATCTTCAACACATTTGGTTCTCTTGGAGGGTTCTCGCATGTGATAATGGAAGTTGATTGCATGAAACACTCGCCACAATTCTCGCTTAATTCTGGCTCATATCCTGTTACAAATAGGAGCGCTCGATAATATTTCCTCTTTTTTTGTTATTCAGCATGTAAACAGGTCAGCAAACCTTGCGGCGCATCTTTGTGCGAACCGTGATTGCTGCACTTTGAATGTGGCCGAGAGCTGGCTTGATGAAACACCTTGCTTCCTACTTCTTTTTTTGTGGGGTACCTCGCTTCCTAGTGACCAGTGTCTTGGCTGATCGTCCTAAGAATGCTTATATATGAATAAAGCTCTCTCATTTACCCGCAAAAAAGATTAAGCCATATTAACCGGAAAGGAGGGAGTATGGACTAGCACTACTTGTTGGTGTGTCCCGTCAACTCGCAGACCAAGGAGAAGCTTGCAGGACAACGTGAAGCTCGCATACGCCTTTTGACTAATGCAACGTACCCTCGCCTAGGCGGTGGACATGCATCAGTTCATTCGGTGTCAGATTGCCAGAGGCATACACTGTAATACCGAACATGCGGAATACCATCATTGTTCGACTTCACGAAGAGGCGAAGAGCCCAGCACAAGGTTTAGTAGTACGAGTAGTACTACTACTAGAACCGCATGGTGGAGCCTCTGTACTCTTATTTTTTTAATCTCTGATAAAGTACACATTTATTCCAGAGAAGGGCGGAAAACGGTAGCCCAACATGTAATGATGATATCGATCAACCATGCTCGAATATATCTTGGCCTCCGTGCGAGCCCGTCTGTGTGTTCTCGCTCCTCGTCTCTCTCAAGGAACGGCGGGTTGGCCATTTTGCCATCAATTGAGATCGGTGTCGGTGTCAAAACCGGCGGATCTCGGGTAGGGGGTCCCGAACTATGCGTCTAGGGTCGATGGTTACAGGAGACAGGGGACACGATGTTTACCCAGGTTCGGGCCCTCTCTATGGCGGTAATACCCTACTTCCTACTTGATTGATCTTGATGAATATGAGTATTACAAGAGTTGATCTACCACGAGATCGTAATGACTAAACCCTAGAAGTCTAGCCTATATGACTATGGTAATGAGTATATGCTTTCCGGACTACACCCTCCGGTTTATATAGACACCAGGGGGATCTAGGGTTAAATAGAGTCGGTTACATAGGAAGGAGTCTTCATAGTTGATCGCCAAGCTTGCCTTCCACGCCAAGGAGAGTCCAATCCGGACACGGGTACAGTCTTCGGCCTTCGTGTGTTCACAGCCCACCAGTCCGGCCCATGGATAACAGGCCGGACGTCCGAGGACCCCTTAGTCCAGGACTCCCTCAGTAGCCCATGAACCTCGCTTCAATGACGAGGAGTCCGGCACGCAGATTGTCTTCGGCATTGCAAGGCGGGTTCCCCTACCGCACTCCAAGATAGTCTTCAAATGTAATGATTGTATCCGAACTTGTATACACGACTGCAGAGGATATAATATTTCATGAGTCCAATTTGCTGACAACTTTTTGGTAATATCGCATCACGCCTGCTCGGCCATTATTTTCGAACCGTTAACCCCTCGTCCCACGTTTCGAGACGTGGTTTTATTGGCATGTCTTATCCAAGCGGAGAGCGTGTCTCCCCTCTCTTAAGGGATTCTTATCAACCCGGATGTGGGTAACCCAACCGTCGCTTGGGTACAACTCCTGGGGAATAGGCAGGTTTTGAGGCCCAGGACGAGATGTTCGATATTTGCGGCCTTTATATAGGTGTACAGACCCGTCTTTTTCTTTCACGCTTGCTTCTTCCTCAAACCTTGCTACCCCAAGTTCCAACACCCGGGTTTCAATCGCCACAAGCTCCAATCATGTCTGGATCCAGCCGTCAAGGCCGGTGGGTGGCTTCTTCTGTCATGGAGGGAGACATTGCAAAGCTTCGGGCGGCGAGGTATCTGACCACAGAAATCCTTCATCGGCTTCCTGCCGAGGGGCAGGTTATTCCCACCCCCAGATCCGGCGAGAGGGTCGTGTTCGTGTCCCACTTCCTCCGCGGGTTAGGGTTTGCACTTAATCCCTTCGTCCGAGGGCTCATGTTCTATTATGGGATAGATTTTCACGATCTAGCCCCGGACTCTATTTTTCTTATCTCGGCATTTATCGTCACGTGCGAAGCCTTCCTCCGAACCCCTCCGCACTTCGGCTTGTGGTTCAAGACCTTTGATGTGAAGTCGCAAGTGATAGAGGGGGAGCAGGCGGAGTGCGGCGGTGCCATAGTGAGCAAGCTTGCTAACGCTGTTTGGCTGAAAGGATCCTTTGCCAAATCTTCCGATTTATGGCAGCAGGGGTGGATCTATATCACCGAGCCCCGTGGCTCCAAATGGGCAGTTCCGCCGGCGTTTCGATCCAGCCCCCCAATTCAGCTTGCATCGTGGATCAATAAGGGATTGGACTGGGGATCAACGGACGAGGTGTGGGCTTTGCAAAGTCGCATCCGATGCCTCATTGAGAGGGACATCAATATCATCAACGTTTTTCAAGTAATGCTAGTCCGCCAGACCCTGCCGTGCCAGCGACGGCCTCTCTGCATGTGGGAGTTCAATCCAGAAGGGCCGCTGACTCTTCAGCACTTCTTCGGCACTACGCACGAAGGAATGTGGATATTATTTCTCGGGAAACGAAAGCAATGGTCGGACACCACCGTAGATATCGGCCTGGACTGTAACCATCCGGACACCCCGGTAAGTACCCGTTCGCCGAGCGCCTCATAATCAGACACCAAGTGGTAAAACACTTACCGAATCATCCTTTTTCAGGGCTGGATAAAGAAAGTGGAACGGATTAGGTGGCTGGCTCCCCTTCCGGAAGACTCAGCTAGTCCTATGTTAACAAGGATGCTGGCCTCAGCACCATACCAGACGCCGGCAAGGGAGGGTAAAGAGGAGAGTGAGAAGATCCGAGATGACCTTTGTTCCGGAGGTAAGTCGGATAGAGTCTGGAGAAATCGACCTTTCCTCGCCTGAAGACAGAGGTGAAAGAGGACCCAGCATCCCTTCTCCGAGCAGGAGGAAAAGGGCTGCCTCCGAAGGTTGGGAGGGGCGGTCTCCCAAGAGGGGCAAGATGCCACCGTCGAGCAGCTTGGGTTTGGAAAGCGACGCCGTTGAACAACTACAACATGGGGACAAGCCCTCGACCAAACCGTAAGTGAATCCGGGGTACTTTGATAGCGTCCCGCTCCTTTACCGTTACCGAAGATATACGTAATGTGTCCGTGCATTTTTACAGGTTAGCACAGAGTTTTTCGGGGCAATCCTCTTCTTCGGGAGGTCTCCTCCCAGAGATGATGGAAAGCAAGGCGCCTCCCCCGACCTCATCGCCCAATAAGGCAGACGACTCCGAAGTGTCATCGCGGAGGGTTTATCTTGCTCAACAAGCTATGCAGGGGATGAAAGAGGCTGTACCCGAAGCTGGATCTCCGACCGTCCGGGATTCTGGGGCCAATAATAAAGGCCCCGGACTGTCTGGCTTCCAGCCGACGATGATTCCGGAGACGGGTGAGCAAATTCCTTCAAAGGATGACTATGCTCCTAGAGCGGCTTCCGGAGACCCAACGACTCCGGACATATTACGGGACATGTTGTGAAATGCATCTGTCTCTAGGGAACAGCGTACCTTGATGGGTACAGTGGTTGAGAAGATTTTGTCCGCGAGGAGCGGATTAAATGAAGCCTTCATGAGCCTGCTGAAGGGCTTCGAGGTTTGTGATATAATGTTTTCAGCTATGTTTTATTGGCAAAGATGCGCCTGTGTATAGGTAGTAGCCCCTGAAACTCGGGTTGGCTTCCACTGGGAAGCAAACGGAGGATCGAAAAGGATCATTTGAGGACTAACCTGATGAACTTGAACACAAGCTGCTTCCCCCTTGGCCACTTCCCGGACTATGGAAATTGTCGAGCTGCAGCAGAAGCTTGATATTGTAGGGGATGAACTTGCGTTAATCAATATGCGTCTTGACGAGTCGCAAGGTATGTATTCGGGGCAATCCCCATACATTTTTTTGGTATAAGAATGATGCTGAAATTTTGATGCTGGAATATGCATGGCTACAGATGGTGCTGCCGCCGTTGAAGGTCTTCGAGCGGAGCTGGCACGGGCCAAGGAGCAGGCCCGGTGTAGCAATGTTGCCGCCGAAAAGGCATCGGCTGAGTTAAAAGCCGAACAAGCTGCATGACGCGAAGACGAGGAGAAGATATCCACGATGGCACTCGAACTGGAAAATGCTACTGGCCACTGTGAATTTCTGGAGAAGGAGAATAAAGCCTTAACGGCTGAACTGGACAAGGCCTTACAAGAGGCGAGAGAAGCACGGTCGGAATCTAGAGCAGGCCGTGAGGAGATCCGGCAAGCTAGGGAGATTGCGGCTAGTAAGCCCTTTCTGCTGCAAACTAAGTTCGGTGATCCGAACTATGCTCAGCTTAACCAAGTGTGGAGTTCTCCAGACGAGTTCTTAGACTTGCCGAAGAGTTCTTCCGATGCGGCGCAGTATTACCAAGCGCGAGATGGGTATGCAACGGAGAAGCTTTTCTAGTCACAGTTTGGCGCATCAAAGCGCCATCTGTTGCTGAATGAATAGATGTCCCAATGGGTTGAGCTTCATAGGATATCCGGCGCTGCCATGAAGAACGTCATAATCTAGTTGTGGCCAACCGAGCCTGTTCCGAATAGCTACTTCGGTTTAGTGCAAAGGCTTGTTGACGCGGTGCCGCGTATCGACGCTGTGAAGTGGTCGACGTGCATTGAGGGTGCACGGATGGCTTTTGCCCGAGTCAAGACATTCTGGGGGAAGATGAAGGCCATCGGTATTGCGGCGAAGAGTCCACCCAAGGGCAAGGACCGTCCTGAACTGGAGCATTATTTTGAAGACATCCTAGAGGCCGCCCGCTTGATAGAGGGTCAGTGCTCGAAAGACATAATGTTCGAGTGAGGTGTATGAGAATTGTAAAAGACAATTTTATAGTTGATCTATTTTAATGTTTTGCTCGAAAGATTGTATTCCTCCTGTGCGGCCGTTCTAATATAATCTGAAAGTTTTCCAGTCGTCAGCTTCAGCCCCCTCGTAGGAAGTACGGGGGTGTTCGGAAAAGCATTTAATCACTCTTTATCCAATGTCTTGGTCCATGAAGGAGGTGATAGTGCGGCGAACCAGGCAATCGAACTATAGGGCGTTAACACTTTCACTTAGCCATAGGAGTTTTATGGTGGGGCTACGAAATAGCCCCTGGTATGTATGCGACGTATTATAATATGGCGCCTTACATATTTGATCTAAAAAAGATCCCTCGTGTGACATGGAGAATCGCTAAAGATTCCAAGAAGTTGTCAAGTGGTTGACCAGCTCTCGCTGCATCATGACAGTCAGTTTTTGGCTTTCTCTACTGAGGTAGTTGACTAGATGAATCGGAAGCACAATCGCAGTAGTTCTCCCTTTACTACCCTAGCCGATGGAGCGGAACGTAGGGTAGCAAGCACAGGAGCCAGGCAACCCAACTATTTACCCAAGGCAATGATTCGGAGTTGATGCATATAAGGCCAAACTTGCGACGCCGAAGTATGGTATAGAGTTGTTCGGACTTTTGTTGGCAACTCATTTGTTCCCGTACCGAGCCCCTGGCGGGTTATGCCAAGGTGTATCTGTGGAATAACCATGGGAGCCATATTCATTGACGAACCAACACGGATGATTAATTTGGATACTGTTTTACTGGGACCTGAGTGATATGCCGATGACTACTTTATATAAATATAAAGACCACAACCCCGGCTATTTGACATGCTCGGGGTTGAAGGCGGAGGAAGAGGCATAGTACAGGATCAAAATAAAGAGTGCGGTGTAACGCCCCGAGACCGACGCTCCAGATGCCTACATTGTTTTGCGAGTCGGTAGTGTTTTTATTAGTTTGTTGCATCTCATCATGGCATCATTCGCATTGCATCGGCACTCGTTGTCGTCATTGTTTTTAAAAACTGCATCCGCTCGTAGTTGCCGCTTCTTCCGTTTCTCGGTTGACCTTCTCTCTGATCAACCGGACCGCTCTCTTCTCTCTCTTTTCTGAGCTCATCAAACCCCTTGCCATCGTTGATCATTCCGAGACCAACTGGGTTTTTTGAGTCCCTCTCGTCTGGCCGCTTAATCTTTCTCCACAGTGCATAGACCCCTCGCGTGCGCGTCCGAAATTGTCCCGAACCCGAACCGGACTATCGTCACCGTTGGGTCCGGATCATCCCCTAACATCTACAAAACATCTCCGTTTTCTTTGTTGGACGCTCTAGCCTACTCATTATCGACCGCCCAATTACGATCGGACGGATCGCATTAAACCCCTACCCTAGTCCCCTAACTATATAAATAGTCCAACCCTAAACTTTAGGAAGCTTGTCCCATCCTTCCCACTCCGCCACCATCTTCCTCGGGATCCAAGCCCGCAGCCACCCTCTCTCCTTCCCTCGTTTTCCCCACCGGACCAATCCTTCCCCTCGAATCCGAGCGCCCCTGAAGCCTCCCGCGTCTGATCCAGGGAGAGCAGCACCCTCCTGAGCTCCTCCATGCCGTGCCCCTTCTCCAAGTCCTGCGCCTCTCCTCTAGCTCCTTCCGTCGTCCCCGGCGAGCAGTTCTGCTAGCAGCCACCAGCAGGACAGCCACGCTCGGGCCTCTCCTTCCTTTCCCTTTCTTCTCCTGTTGCCTTTCCCTCTCATGCTCTCTATCTCCCAGGTACGCACATGCAGGATCCACAAGGAGGAAGCCGCCATCGCCAAGCTCTTGCCGTGCGCCTGGATCCGCCATCCCCGGCTCCTCCACGCTCGATTCCCTTTGCGGCGCCAAGTCCCTCGCCCCGCCTCTGCGTCTCTGCTCCTTCCTCGACGCCGAGCTCGCCAAGCTCCGCCGCCTCGACCTTCTTCTCGCCGGAGTCCCGCACCAACCGCGGCTGCGAGTCGTCCTCAACGCCTTGCCCGCCTCCGGTCGCTCAGCCGGCGAGCCCAGTCACCGGTGAAGCCCCGCAGGTCGCCGTGTGCCCCAGCTCCTCCTTCGCTTTTCCCCTCTTCCTCCCTGACCCCTTTCTTGCGCCCGTGTCCTGCGGGAGCGCGTCGCAGCCGGCCTTCACCTCCTGCCGTCGCCCGGATCCAGCGCCCCTTCGCCAGTCCCTCCCGGGCGCCGTCTTCTGCGTCGCCGTGTTCTGCTGCTGCTTCTGTTGGAAACGAGCAGAGAACGAGCGCACGCTGCCGCCCCCGCGTTGACCCGTCGCCGAGCCCAGCCTCGCGGCTTGCTTCCTCGCGGGCCACAAGCCACAGCCGGCCCAGCTCCCTTGCCGCGGCCTGCCTGGCGTCCTCCTCTCCAGCCGGGCCTTGCCCCAGGGTGAGCAGCCCCAAGCCTCTCCAGTGCACGATCGGGCTAGTCAGTTTCGGCCCAGTGTTGTTGTTTTTCTCTGTCTGCGATTTTTGCCCATTAATGCTGAGAAAACAGATTTGCAGAAAAACCCTTGAACTTCATGCATATAATAACTTCACAACCGTGCATCGGATTAAAATAATCTAAATATGTAAAATGCTCAGAAATTTGTGTAGTTTAATAATATGCTGCTTGCATCCATGTTTAATATGTTTAAAGTGCTGTTTATTTCATTTGCTTAAATGCCATGTTAAGCTGATTTATTTCATAACTAATTAACCGTAACTCGGAATTTAATAAACTTTATATGTAAATGGGGTAGAAAAATGCATAGATTAACATGGTGCACTTCATTTTGCTGTTTAACAACATTAAAATTGTGTTTATGGCAGAACAGTACGAATTCCAAAATATGAACATGAGGATTTTTCGGAATCGTCGTTTGTTATTTCCGGCCTCATTTAAACTTGCCTAGATAGGTTGTTTAATTATGCTTCAACCCTTGCCATGTTTAATAACATTTAATATTGTTGGGCACATAAACGAGAGAGAACTAAATAATTAAATGTGGTGTTTCGTCAATATGCAACTCGTTGCATATTGAGCTCCACTTAATTTGTAGTATTGTTTGTTGCATTTTGCCATGCCATGCCTCTTTAAACCGGACATGCATCATGTTTGTTTTTGCATCATGCCAGGTGTATGTGTTGGTTGTTTACTATGTTGTTTGTTTCTTTCCGGTTTGCTTCTCTCGTTAGCTTCGGTTTCGTTCCGGAGTTGTGAGGATTCGTTCGACTTCCTCCATTTGTCTTCTTCTTGGAATCGTTCTTCTTCCTAGCGGGATCTCAGGCAAGATGACCATACCCTCGAAATCACTTCTATCTTTGCTTGCTAGTTGTTTCGCTATATTGCTATGTCGCGCTACCTACCACTTGCTTATCAAGCCTCCCAAATTGCCATGAACCTCTAACCTTTGTCACCCTTCCTAGCAAACTGTTGTTTGGCTATGTTTCCGCTTTTGCTCAGCCCCTCTTATAGCGTTCCTAGTTGCAGGTGAAGATGAAGATTGCTCCATGTTGGATTATGTTTATGTTGGGATATCACAATATCTCTTATATAATTAATGCATCTATATACTTGGTAAAGGGTGGAAGGCTCGGCCTTATGCCTGGTGTTTTGTTCCCCTCTTGCCGCCCTAGTTTCCGTCATACCGGTGTTATGTTCCTTGATTTTGCGTTCCTTACGCGGTTGGGTGATTTATGGGACCCCCTTGACAGTTCGCTTTGAATAAAACTCCTCCAGCAAGGCCCAACCTTGGTTTTACCATTTGCTACCACCTATCCCCTTTTCCCTTGGGTTCTGTAGACTCAAGGGTCATGTTTATTTTAGACCCCCCCGGGCCAGTGCTCCATCGAGTGTTGGTCCGAACCGAGCAGCCTGCGGGGCCACCTCGGGGAAACTCGAGGTCTGGTTTTACTCGTAGCTTGACTTATCCGGTGTGCCCTGAGAACGAGATATGTGCAGCTCCTATCGGGATTTGTCGGCACATTCGGGTGGCTTTGCTGGTCTTGTTTTACCATTGTCGAAATGTCTTGTAAACCAGAATTCCGAGACAGATCGGGTCTTTCTGGGAGAAGGTTTATCCTTCGTTGACCGTGAGAGCTTATAATGGGCTAATTGGGACACCCCTGCAGGGTATAAACTTTTGAGAGCCGAGCCCGCGGTTATGTGGCAGATGGGAATTTGTTAATATCCGATTGTAGAGAACTTGACGCTTGACCATAATTAAAACGCATCAACCGCGTGTGTAGCCGTGATGGTCTCTTTCCGGCGGAGTCCGGGAGGTGAACACAGTTTCTGGGTTAGGTTTGACGTAAGTAGGAGTTCAGGATCACTTCTTGATCATTGCTAGTTCACGACCGTTCCGTTGCTTCTCTTCTCGCTCTCATTTGCGTATGTTAGCCACCTTACATGCTAGTGCTTGCTGCAGCTTCATCACCTTACCTTTTCCTACCCATAAGCTTAAATAGTCTTGATCTCGCGGGTGTGAGATTGCTGAGTCCTCGTGACTCACAGATACTTCCAAAACAGTTGCAGGTGCCGATGATACCAGTGCAGGCGATGCTACCGAACTCAAGTGGGAGTTTGACGAGGACCTTGGTCGTTACTATGTTTCTTTTCCTGTTGATCAGTAGTGGAGCCCAGTTGGGACGATCGGGGATCTAGCATTTGGGGTTGTCTTCTTTGTATTTGGTTTTGACCGTAATCGGTCTATGTGTGTATCTTGAATGATGTATGATTTTATTTATGTATTGTGTGAAGTGGCGATTGTAAGCCAACTCTTTATCCCATTCTTGTTCATTACATGGGATTGTGTGAAGATGACCCTTCTTGCAACAAACCACCATGCGGTTATGCCTCTAAGTCGTGCCTCGACACGTGGGAGATATAGCCGCATCGTGGGTGTTACAAGTTGTTAATCAGAGCCATCCCCGACTTAGGAGCCCCCTGCTTGATCGAATCGCTCACGTTGTTGAGTCTAGAACAAAAATGTTTTGAGTCTTAGGATTATACATATCGGAGAGTAGGATTCTTTTTACTCCTCAGTCCCTTCGTCGCTCTGGTGAGGCCTCTTGACGTAGAAGTTTTGAATTTTCTCTCCTCAAATTTCACTAAAAAAAATTAGGATCACGCGGGTATCTTGCAATCGTTCTGATGGTTTTGTGACGAGAACATTGTTCTTGGTGCCTCCTGACATTTAGGGGTTGTGGCATTGTCCCGGGGAGTTGAGCTCCGAGGTGTTGTCGTCACAATTTTATCGTTGCAGTTCTGGGATACCTGAGTTTCGCCTACATCGAAAATCTCTTTTATGCAGTTGTTGGTGAGATCACCTCGACGCCACCCAGTACTGGGGCGGGAGTTCGGGAGTATTGCCATAACTCGTATAACGGATGCTTTTCGAAGGTTGAGGTAAACGATTTCTGGAGTTTTCTTGGTTACGTGTTGACGGATGGATACAGCTAGATCTAGGGATTGCTAGTTTGGGTGATATATATTGTGTCCCCTGTATCCCCAACACCAGATTGCATAACCAGAAAGTTTCGGGAGTTTATAATTGGGAATTCAAGTAGCTCCTAGGATATCTTTCCGACAGATGCATGATATGAGATTGGGGTTCGACGTCTAGTGGTCCGCCTTTCCACGGTTGGTTTTACAGTGGTATCGTAGTGTCTTAAAGAGTCCTTGGCTATGCCGACTCGGGGATGCTTCGTATGTCATGTGCACTGCCTTGTACATGATGGTGCTGTACGATCGAGCCCATGTGGGCCCCACCACGAAAAGTTCGGACGAAATCTCTATCATATGTTTGTTCCGGCTTATTCTGCAAGCCAATCCTTTGTTTTGTTTTGTGGTATTCGAGTTGCTTCGAAGTCAAATGTTAAATCCATACTTTTCCTAAACGGTGTTCTCATATTTCTATATGGATACTAATCCTTCTTGATCTCGAGGTCGTCATGTTAATTCTTTCCAATCGGCGTGCTTCTCTTCAAGTGGATCCAATCATTCCAACATTCCCAGGATCGATTCTAAGCTTTTCTCAACGGTGTTCGTTTCATCCGACCCAAGTTGCCTTTGTTTTCCCACCCTCCCACCCTTTTATTCAAGGACTCAGATTTCTTAATCAAGTATCATTTTATTGATGGGAAGCCTCTCCATCCTTTTCCGTCAATGTTCTTATCCGGTGATTCTCAGGAAGATGTTCTTCAAGTTTATCATTCTTCATTCTTTTTCTTCTCCGGTGGACTCAAGTCAAGATTTCAGTGTTGATCGTATTCTTTTCCTTGTTTCAAATGTTTTCTCATGTCGGTGGATCTCTTAATCATTCACCTCTCGCTTTCCATGTGTTCCGGAGTGTTGAAGATATCTCAGAAGAGTCGCATTTCCACTCCGCATCAATTCTAACTATTTCGAGGTTGTTACCTCATTCAAGCCATTTAATTCAACCGGTGCTATCTCCTTTTCAAGTAATCTTTTCAACGGTGTTTCTTTTGAGTGGGCCCTAACCCACAGGTCTTTTCCCAGGATCTTACCTGACTCTTATAATTCTTTCCGGAGTTATTCTCAAATTCATTGCAAAGTTTGACGTAAGAATGAATTATCATCAGTCAAATGTCTTTCTCCAAGATTTTTCAAATTCTTTTCATTGTTGGTTCAACCTTTCTAATTTTCATCCCGAAGTATCTCAACAATTCATGGTGGTGTTTCTCATCATCATTCTCAACATTTGAAGACCGAAGAAGAGTTTCCCTTAAACCTTGTCCATTCTCTTGAGGATTCATGGTTCTAGCTTATGCCATCCTCTCATAATTGTTTTCGATTGTGAGAATTCTTTTCTTACCCATCTGGAGCATTTCAGAGTTGTTTTCATTTCTTGATCATCCAAAGGCCATCATTTCAGGAGATTTCTTCATTCTAAGTTTTCAGCTTCGTTCTCCAATTATTCTAAATTGATGTCTCTTCGTTCATCTCCATATTCTCCTGGTGCATCGTTCAAGTATCCTCTAGTCAGCTCGTGATCTATTCGTTCTCGTGTATCTAAAGTTCCCCAAGTATCTTCGTTTGTTTTCAAATTCTTACCGGTGATTCATCCCTTTACTTCGTTCGTTTTCAATTCTCGCGGTGGTTCGTTCAAGATTTTCTCTTCCTTCGTTATCATACCAATTTATTCGTTGTTTCAATCCTACCGGTGGTTCGATGAAGACCTTCACAAGTTTGCGCAATATCTATCTTAATCTTGTCTACGAGCATAAGTAGTATGCCAAATCCATTGCTTGTCATCAATTTAATTGGTGAAGGATATGCATAACATAATTCTTATTCTTGTTTCCTCCAAGTGATTAATTCCTTCTTCCGGAGTTCGTTCATGACATCAAATTCTAGGTTCCAAGTTGTTCATCTTTTCTTTCCGGAGCTCCAAGTTATTTCAATTATATCATTTCAAACCTTCATCTAATCATTGCAAGGCTTCACCTTGTGTTGTCAACTTCTCTTTCTTTTTATCATCCTTTTATTACCGGAGTTCTTCATGGAGTCTCTACATGGTGGTTCATCAAAGATTCTTTTTATTCTTCAATTGTCTTCAAGATTTCTCTTGAAGTTAAGATCCGCCGAGCTATACTCTTAAATAAACATGGTGCTCAACACATGTTTTGTGTTGAGGAGTTCAAGCATTCTTCATCTTGCATTCCGAAGTGCAATTATCTCTACCTTATCTTTGGGATGGTGTTATGTCATTTTTGACAATTTCCTTCATGTTTCATGATTCACAAGTTGTCAGGAATGAGATAATTAAATCCATAATTTTCTGTTCGTTCAAGAGGTCTTTTCAACCAATCAATCTCTTTGTTGGATTTATCTTGTGTCATGTTTCACCTAAAGCTTTCCCTAAGGATTTTGCTATTTATGGTGCTCATAAATGACCCAAGTTCTTCAATTATCCTCCCAGCGAAAAAAGTTTCTCGTCTCCTTGTTCATATCAATCCAATCTATTGTTTTCCGTTAGTGGCAGAATTTCACCTCAAGTTTTTGAGATGTGTTCCATAAGCCCACAACAAGCTTGTTCCCTTTGTTGTTGATTTCCCAACAACTCCGTTATAACCTTCTTGGAAGGATGCTTTCCAAGCTCATTTGTGGCGGAAGTTGTCATTTTCTTCTCCATTCTTATTTCAAGGATCTATCTTCTATTATTTATTTCTTTTGGAGGCATCGTGATGTTGCTCTCTTCACTCATCTTCTCGGTTTGTGAGGACCGTGTTCTTTTCGTTCTTAGCCATTTCCAACAGGAGTGTCATGCCCTCTTTTCAAGTTATTCCCATTCTGTCAAGTTTTGCCTCCCTTCTCAACCGGAGTGCTGTCTGAAATCTTTCTTACCCCTAGGCCATTCTTTCGTTAGTTACGGAGGCAGTGTGTTGTTAAATTCATCGAGTTTTCCTCTCATCTTGTCAAGATCATGTTCAATTCCTTCCATTTACAGTCGGAGTGCTGCCCAAATTATATCATTCTTATTCCTTCCCTATCTTGTTTTTACTGGAGTGGTTTAAATATCTATCGTGCCACTTAACCTCAAGGTTCTCATGGTGTTCCTTGTTTTCCGTTTACTACGGAGTGATCTCAATTCGCTTATCTACGTTGTGTCATTTCTTTCGATTTGTTCAACCCCGCAAGGTTCTTTGGTTTCACTCATTTGTCTAAGAAGCAATTAGTTTTACCTCTTCTCTTCCTCTTCCGTTTTTCTCTGGTGCCATCCTAGATCTCGGGATGAGATCCTCTTGTAGTGGTGGAGTGTTGTAACGCCCCGAGACCGACGCTCCAGATGCCTACATTGTTTTGCGAGTCGGTAGTGTTTTTATTTGTTTGTTGCATCTCATCATGGCATCATCCCCATTGCATCGGCACTCGTTGCCGTCATTGTTTTTAAAAACTGCATCCGCTCGTAGTTGCCGCTTCTTTCGTTTCTCGGTTGACCTTGTCTCTGATCAACCGGACCGCTCTCTTCTCTCTCTTTTCTGAGCTCATCAAACCCCTTGCCTTCGTTGATCGTTCCGAGACCAACCGGGTTTTTCGAGTCCCTATCGTCTGGCCGCTTAATCTTTCTCCACAGTGCATAGACCCCTCGCGTGCGCGTCCGAAATTGTCCCGAACCCGAACCGGACTATCGTCACCGTTGGGTCCGGATCATCCCCTAACATCTACAAAACATCTCCGTTTTCTTTGTTGGACGCTCTAGCCTACTCATTATCGACCGCCCGATTACGATCGGACGGATCGTGTTAAACCCCTACCCTAATCCCCTACCTATATAAATAGTCCAACCATAAACTTTAGGAAGCTTGTCCCATCCTTCCCACTCCGCCGCCACCATCTTCCTCGGGATCCAAGCCCGCAGCCACCCTCTCTCCTTCCCTCGTTTTCCCCACCGGACCAATCCTTCCCCTCGACTCAGAGCGCCCCTGCAGCCTCCCGCGTCTGATCCAGGGAGAGCAGCACCCTCCCGAGTTCCTCCATGCCGTGCCCCTTCTCCAAGTCCTGCGCCTCTCCTCTAGCTCCCTGCCGTCGTCCCCGGCGAGCAGTTCTGCTAGCACCACCAGCAGGACAGCCACGCTCGCGCCTCTCCTTCCTTTCCCTTTCTTCTCCTGTTGCCTTTCCCTCTCATGCTCTCTCTCTCTCCCAGGTACGCCCATCGCCAAGCTGTTGCCGTGCGCGCCTGGATCCGCCATCCCCGGCTCCTCCGCGCTCGATTCCCGTCGCTGCGCCAAGTCCCTCGCCCCGCCTCTGCGTCTCTGCTCCTTCCTCGACGCCGAGCTCGCCAAGCTCCGCCACCTCGACCTTCTTCTCGCCGGAGTCCCACACCAACCGCCGCTGCGAGTCGTCCTCAACGCCTTGCCCGCCTTTGGTCGCTCAGCCGGCGAGCCCAGTCGCCGATGAAGACCCGCAGGTCGCCGTGTGCCCCTGCTCCTCCTTCGCTTTTCCCCTCTTCCTCCCTGACCCCTTTCTCGCGCCCGTGTCCTGCAGGAGCGCGTCGCAGCCGCCGCCCGGATCCACCGCCTCCTGCCGCCCTTCACCTCCTGCCGTCGCCCGGATCCAGCGCCCCTTCGCCAGTCCCTCCCCGGCGCCGTCTTCTGCGTCGTCGTGTTCTACTGTTGCTTATGTTGTAAACGAGCAGAGAACGAGCGCACGCTACCGCCCCCGCGTTGACCCGTCGCCGAGCCCGGCCTCGCGGCTTGCTTCCTCACGGGCCACAACCCACAGCTGGCCCAGCTCCCTTGCCGCGGCCTGCCTGGCGTCCTCCTCTCTAGTCGGGCCTTGGCCCAGGGTGAGCAACCCCCATCCTCTCCAGTGCACGATCGGGCTAGTCAGTTTCGGCCCAGTGTTGTTTTTTTTCTCTGTCTGTGATTTTTGCCTATTAATGCTGAGAAAATAGATTTGCAGAAAAACCCTTGAACTTCATGCATATAATAACTTCACAACCGTGCATCGGATTAAAATAATCTAAATATGTAAAATGCTCAGAAATTTGTGTAGTTTAATAATATGCTGCTTGCATCCATGTTTAATATGTTTAAAGTGTTGTTTTTTTAATTTGCTTAAATGCCATGTTAAAATGATTTATTTCATAACTAATTAACCGTAACTCGGAATTTAATAAACTTTATATGTAAATGGTGTAGAAAAATGCATAGATTAACATGGTGCACTTCATTTTGCTGTTTAACAACATTAAAATTGTGTTTATGGCAGAACAGTACCAATTCCAAAATATGAACATGAGGATTTTCCGGAATTGTCGTTTGTTATTTCCGGCCTCATTTAAACTTGCCTAGATAGGTTGTTTAATTATGCTTCACCCCTTGCCATGTTTAATAACATTTAATATTGTTGGGCACATAAACGAGAGAGAACTAAATAATTAAATGTGGTGTTTCGTCAATATGCAACTCGTTGCATATTGAGCTCCACTTAATTTGTAGTATTGTTTGTTGCATTTTGCCATGCCATGCCTCTTTAAACCGAACATGCATCATGTTTGTTTTTGCATCATGCCATGTGTATGTGTTGGTTGTTTACTATGTTGTTTGTTTCTTTCCGGTTTGCTTCTCTCGTTAGCTTCGGTTTCGTTCCGGAGTTGTGAGGATTCGTTCGACTTCGTCCGTTTGTCTTCTTCTTGGACTCGTTCTTCTTCCTAGCGGGATCTCAGGCAAGATGACCATACCCTCGAAATCACTTCTATCTTTGCTTGCTAGTTGTTTCGCTATATTGCTATGTCGCGCTACCTACCACTTGCTTATCAAGCCTCCCAAATTGCCATGAACCTCTAACCTTTGTCACCCTTCCTAGCAAACTGTTGTTTGGCTATGTTTCCGCTTTTGCTCAGCCCCTCTTATAGCGTTGCTAGTTGCAGGTGAAGATGAAGATTGCTCCATGTTGGATTATGTTTATGTTGGGATATCACAATATCTCTTATATAATTAATGCATCTATATACTTGGTAAAGGGTGGAAGGCTCGGCCTTATGCCTGGTGTTTTGTTCCCCTCTTGCCGCCCTAGTTTCCGTCATACCGGTGTTATGTTCCTTGATTTTGCGTTCCTTACGCGGTTGGGTGATTTATGGGACCCCCTTGATAGTTCGCTTTGAATAAAACTCCTCCAGCAAGGCCCAACCTTGGTTTTACCATTTGCTACCACCTATCCCCTTTTCCCTTGGGTTCTGCAGACTCAAGGGTCATCTTTATTTTAGACCCCCCCGGGCCAGTGCTCCTTCGAGTGTTGGTCCGAACCGAGTAGCCTGCGGGGCCACCTCGGGGAAACTCGAGGTCTGGTTTTACTCGTAGCTTGACTTATCCGGTGTGCCCTGAGAACGAGATATGTGCAGCTCCTATTGGGATTTGTCGGCACATTCGGGTGGCTTTTCTGGTCTTGTTTTACCATTGTCGAAATGTCTTGTAAACCGGAATTCCGAGACAGATCGTGTCTTTCCGGGAGAAGATTTATCCTTCGTTGACCGTGAGAGCTTATAATGGGCTAAGTTGGGACACCCTTGCAGGGTATAAACTTTCGAGAGCCGTGCCCGCGGTTATGTGGCAGATGGGAATTTGTTAATATCCGGTTGTAGAGAACTTGACACTTGACCCTAATTAAAAAGCATCAACCGCGTGTGTAGCCGTGATGGTCTCTTTCCGCGGAGTCCGGGAGGTGAACACGGTTTCTGGGTTATGTTTGACGTAAGTAGGAGTTCAGGACCACTTCTTGATCATTGCTACTTCACGACCGTTCCGTTGCTTCTCTTCTCGCTCTCATTTGCGTATGTTAGCCACCTTACATGCTAGTGCTTGCTGTAGCTTCATCACCTTACCTTTTCCTACCCATAAGCTTAAATAGTCTTGATCTCGCGGGTGTGAGATTGCTGAGTCCTCGTGACTCACAGATACTTCCAAAACAGTTGCAGGTGCCGATGATACCAGTGCAGGCGATGCTACCGAACTCAAGAGGGAGTTCGACGAGGACCTTGGTCGTTACTATGTTTCTTTTCCTGTTGATCAGTAGTGGAGCCCAGTTGGGACGATCGGGGATCTAGCATTTGGGGTTGTCTTCTTTGTATTCGGTTTTGACCGTAATCGGTCTATGTGTGTATCTTGAATGATGTATGATTTTATTTATGTATTGTGTGAAGTGGCGATTGTAAGCCAACTCTTTATCCCATTCTTGTTCATTACATGGGATTGTGTGAAGATGACCCTTCTTGCGACAAAACCACCATGCGGTTATGCCTCTAAGTCGTGCCTCGACACGTGGGAGATATAGCCGCATCGTGGGTGTTACATGCGGTCTACAAAAAGTTATTTTGGACCTCTTGTCGCACGTCTGCGCCGCCTGTCCTCGGCGAGGGGAATTCTTGATGGAAGTAACCCCCTTGGTCAGTGCAGGGATCCGAACTCCGATAGAGTCAGATTTAGATGTTTGTCTTGTTCGTCACCTGTTTTTAAGAGATAGTGAAGGGAGAAATAAAAAGAAAATGGATAAAAAATGTTACGGGGATGCTTGCAGGCTTGTCCGTAGTGTGCTTCCGCCAATGCCCATGGTATCTTGAGTGAGTAGTGATGTATGCGCGGCACAAATTTTGTAGGTGTACGAGGTGGGCGGCGGAAGCCGTACTGCTATTTTCGCTCCAGGAGTAGTTGATCCTCGGGTGGAAATTGCTTCTGACCCCCGGTATTTCGTTGGTGAACCTCTCCGTCATCCCTGTTGCCTGGCGGCCTCCTCCCCTTGTGTTCGGCGTTGAGCTTGCCAGCCTGCTTAAAGACCCAACAGTTTATGTTAGTATGATTAGCTGGTTTATCGGGGTGGCCGTGAATCTGGCAAGGTCGGTCAAATATCCTGTCTAGGTTGGATGGTTCGTCTCGGTTCGCCTTGAATGGCTTCTTCCATTGACCGGGCTTGGGATTGCTGAATCCGGCGTTGACCGCTGTGTCGCGTGATCTTTCATTATCATTGCCACTGTTGTATTTGCTTCGTCGTGGCTTGCAGTTGCCGTCTCGGATTTCGGAAGTGCCCGGGTCGCTGGCGCTGTTGCTTCTACGAGCGAGCCAGCTGTCTTCTCCCACGCAAAAGCGGGTCATCAGAGCAGTGAGGGTTGGCATGGATTTAGGTCCTTCTTGACCGAGGTGGCGTGCAAGCCATTCGTCTCGGACACTGTGTCTGAAAGCCGCAAGGGCTTCCGCGTCCGGAGAGTCGACGATTTGGTTCTTTTTGACTAAGAACCGAGTCCAGAGCTTCCTGGCTGACTCTCTGGGCTGCTTGACAATGTGACTTACGTCATCGGCATCTGGTGGCTGGACATATGTTCCTCGGAAGTTGTCGAGGAAGGCCTCTTCCAAGTCCTCCCAGCTGCTTATGGAATTTTCAGGCAGGCTATTTAACCAGTGCCGAGCTGGCCCTTTTAGCTTTAGTGGGAGATATTTAATGGCGTGGAGGTTGTCTCCATGAGCCATATGGATGTGGAGAATAAAATCCTCGATCCATACTGAGGGATCGGTTGTTCCGTCATATGATTCAATATTGACGGGCTTGAATCCCTCGGGGAATTCATGGTCCATTACTTCATCTGTAAAGCAGAGAGGGTGTGCGGTGTCTCTATGTTGTGCCACACTGCGACGTAACTCCGAAGGATTCCATTTGCTATTTTCGGCTCGGGCGTGTCTGGGTTTGTCACGTCCGGATAGGTAACCATCGTCGCGTGTCTGGGAGTGCCCTCGTGGTCCGTATATCGATTTTGCATGTCCTGCTCTACTGTCCAAGTCCCACTGAAGGTCGTCTGGACAACCGTGAACTGCGTTATTCTTACCTTTACGGCGAGGTGGGGCGGTCTGGTGTTCGGCTTGAGTTGCCTCTTTATCCGGACAGAGTTGTCGACGACCTGCCACATTGTGTGATGATGGTACGGGCTCCAACGCCTCGTCATCGAACTGATGTAGCAATCTATGCTTCGGGTAGCTTTTGGCTAGGCCACTAAGGCCGTATTCTTCGGCGGCCAGGACTTCGGTCCATCTATCGTTGAGTAGGTCTTGGTCAGCTTGAAGCTGCTACTGCTTCTTTTTCAGGCTCCTTGCAGTAGCTATTAGCTTGCGCTTGAAGCGCTCCTGCTCGAGGGGCTCTTCGGGTACGATGAAGTCTTCGTCGCCGAGGCTTACCTCATCTTCGGTGAGCGGAAGGTAGTTGTCGTCCTTCGAATTGTCGCTGGGCAAGGCCTGTTCATCAGGGCTAGCTTGCCCGTTTTCCTTTTCCTCCTGTTCGGATCTTGCTCCAACAGGGTCTTCATTGTTTTCGGCGTCGTCCGGGGTACTATTTTCTCCGGTGCCAGCGTTGCTGCGATGTGACTAACAGCGGCGTTTAAGGCGCCGGTACTTAGACTGTGTCTCAGGAGGTTTATTCTCAACGGGGTCTTCTTTGTCATCTTCGCTATCTTTTTTAGGTGTATCAACCATGTACACGTCGTACGAAGAGGTGGCCATTCCACATCCCATGAATGGCGGGTCTTGGCCTTGCTCCTTATCGGTGTCGTCGTCTATACTATCGATGTCTTCGGAGCCATAATCAAGCATGTTGGTTAAGTCCTCGACAGTGGCTATGAAGTGGGTGGCAGGTGGGAAGCAAAATTCTCCATTATCAGCCTCTAGCTAGAACCGGACATAGTTCGGCTGTGAGTCCCCCGCCAAGGACATGTATTTTAATGAATTTAGAACATCACCCAAGGGTGTGTGTTGGAAGATATCTGCAGCGCTGAACTCGAAGATCGATAACCGATCCAGCTCTGCGCCCGCAGGCGTGCGTGGTTCGGAACTTATAGCCGGAGACGAGTCCGGAATTCCGTTGACGCAGACATTGCAAGGTGTTGAGTCCATGTGCGGCTCCAACGTCGCGGATTCTGCGGTTTCGGATGGCGCAATCTGCTCCGGATCTAAGGCCGTAGCAGTTATAGGAACCATCTCCTGAATATGGTCCGATGACAAATTTAAGTCGTGTTCATCGGAGCGAGGGGGAGCGATTGCCGCTGTCTCAAATCCATTAAAGATCAGGTCTCCATGAATATCCGCAACGTAGTTCAAGCTTCCAAATCTGACCTGGTGGCCAGGGGTGTAGCTATCGATCTGCTCCAGGTGGCCAAGCGAGTTGGCCTGCAGTACGAAGCCGCCAAATACGAAAATCTGTCCGGGGAGGAAGGTTTCTCCTTGGACAGCGTCACTATAGATGATCGAAGCGGCCATCGAACCTTTCATCGACGGCACAGTGGAACTCTCAATGAAAGCACCAATGTCGGTGTCAAAACCAGCGGATCTCGGGTAGAGGGTCCCAAACTGTGCGTCTAGGGTCGATGGTTATAGGAGATAGGGGACACGATGTTTACCCAGGTTCGGGCCCTCTCTATGGAGGTAATAACCTACTTCCTGCTTGATTGATCTTGATGAATATGAGTATTACAAGAGTTGATCTACCACGAGATCGTAATGGCTAAACCCTAGAAGTCTAGCCTATATGACTATGGTAATGAGTATATGCTTTCCGGACTACACCCTCCAATTTATATAGACAGCGGGGGGATCTAGGGTTACATAGAGTCGGTTACATAGGAAGGAATCTTCATAGTTGATCGCCAAGCTTGCCTTCCATGCCAAGGAGAGTCCAATCCGGACACGGGTACAGTCTTCGGCCTTCGTGTCTTCACAGCCCACCAGTCCAACCCATGGATAACAGGCCGGACGTCCGAGGACCCCTTAGTCTAGGACTCCCTCAATAGGTTTGCTCACACTCCGGTCCCACATGTCAGTGATACGCCAAGTGGAGGTGCGTTGACCGACTGGCCATACGCGTACTTGGTTTTGCACCTTCATACTATTCGTCCCTCCATCACAGTTACATGGCGCGCTTCATTATGATGCATTTCTCTCAATGCATTTCGACCACCAGAGAGACTTTAGACGCATTTGGTTTAATGCTCAATTAATTAGGGCATGGTAACCGCAATTTTCTCTCGATGTAGTACTACGGAGTGGAGTAAGTGCATGCATGTGTGTACCCGGGGTGGAAGCACTGCATGCATTTGTGTACGCATTATTTCCTCTAGTAATAGACGCCGTGCTATAACTACCAATGCTATTTTTCAGGCCGATCGCTAGTCGCCTTGGTCCCAGAGATGCTCTCTTTTTCTGAAGCGCGCTCTATAAACAGTGATGGATGGAGTAGTATGAGCGGATTCAAAGGCTGTCACAACCCTAGCTTAGTCTTGCCTCTCATTGAATAATCTCCATGCATCATGTTTACTTTCACTCAGAAACTATAAATGGTGATGACAGAACCCCCAGCACCCTCTTAATCCAACTAGGGTTTACCAAAATACTTTTCCAATGAACCTGAAATGCCCTTCAAAAATGTTCATCATCTTTGCCTTGGTCTAGATCCTCTGACAAAAATGGTGCACACTTTTCTAGGACATCATAAGGTCACTGGATTAAATCATTGTTATTTGCATTTGGACATTTAAATGCTATATTTTATTTTAAATGTCAAAATATTCATGAACTACATTGTTTACTGTTGGAATTATTCCAAACAGTAGCCTTGAGCAGTTTCATGAATTTTGAGTTTGTTTTGGTATTTTTAATAAAGCCCTAAAGTTACAGATTAATAGAAAACAAAAACAAATAAAAGAAGAGAGAGAGACCCACCTGACTTACCTGGCAGCCCACCTGGCCCAGCTCCTCCAGTCGGCCGTCGTCTCCCACCTCTGCCAGAAGGCAGAGGCGTGTCGCCCGCGCGCGCACCGGACGCCACCTCCTACCTCCACATCATGCTTCCTCCCCCGCCCTCGACCGAGCGCCTGGAGACGCCCCCGACCCCCTGGTCCCTCTTGCTCACTCCCTCAAGCTCATCCCCCTCCTCTGTTCTCTCTCTCGCACGCACCCGAGTGCGCCCGTCGCCGCCGCTCGCCGTAGACATAGCCACCGTGCTCCCCTCGCCTCCCCGTGTTGTCCATTACCTCTGCCGCGACTCTCTCGACCTCCTCAAAGAACTGCACGCCACCGGACGCGCCGCAACATCCTCATCATCGTCGCCTTCAAGCTCGGACGCCGGAGATCGCGTTCGCCGCCCCGTCTATCCCAAGCCGTCCTCGAGCCCGCTTCAACGCCCCCTGCACGCGCCGTGAGCACACGCGTCTTTTCCCTCCTTCCTTCCCTTCGATTTCGAGCCGTAGACGCCGCCCCACTGCCGACCATAGCCGCTGCCGCCTGAGCTCGTTCCTGATGCAACTCCGGTGACCAAACGGTCACCCTGGCATGCCCAACTCGCTCCGCGCAACGCGTAACGCCCTGCTAGCTTTTCGCCTAGCTCCTTTACCCACCGCAACGCCATCCCCGCACGTTCCCGAGCTCCGGCCGCCGCAAAGCTCCTCGTCGGTGCCTCTGCAGGCCACCCCAGCTCCAGCCGCCTCCACCACTGGATGTGCCACTCCGCCAGCTCCTCGTAGATGCTCCCCGCGCACCAAACCGGACCCCGTAGCAAAATCCCGATGCCCTCCACCGCGTTTTGGTCGCCGTCGGCAGAACTCGTTGACCGACCCCACACGTAAGTGCTGACTTGCTGACGTGGCTATTGACCCGACCCCACCTGTCAGCGACACTAACCAGCACTAGGTCACTGACTGGTGGACCCCACACATCAGGTTTGACCTGGACCGTCCTCCATTGACTCGCTTATGTCATGCTGACATAGTGCTGATGCATTAATGCATTTTGTGGAATTAGTTTAATTCTAAATAATTAGAAAATCCAGAAAATTTCCTAAACTTCTAAAAATGATAGAAAATCAACCGTAACTCCAAATGAAAAGATTTATATATGAAAAATGATCAGAAAAATCCAATCTATCCTTTGGTACTAGTTTCATGCATGATAAAGCAATTTAACCATGTTGTTCATATCAAAACATGATAATGCACTTTATAAATTCATAACTTGAGTTTGAATTTGAACCCTTGGTTCAAATCAACTCAAACCCTTCTGTTGCTAGCTGCATTAGCTCAAATCACAGCATACTGCCATGTCATGATCATGCATCATATTGTGCATTGCATTGATCGTGTTTCTTCTCTGTTTGCCGGTGTTGTTCCCCCTCGGTAGACGTTGTTCCGACGATGTGATCGTTGACACTAATGAAGACTCAATGCTATCTGCAGAAGTGCCAGGCAAGCAAATCCCCCTTGTCCATTCCGATACAATCCCACTCTCTCGCTCCTGGTCTCTTTTACTGCATTAGGACAACAACGATTCAACTGTTACATGATATGGTTGTTGAACCCCTTTTCCTCTGCATGACCTGTCATTGCCACAGTAAATAGATGAAACCCACTAGCATGAGTTGGAGTTGTTAGAGCCCTGATGTGCCTACTCATTCATGCTTGTTTGTCATGCCTGCTACTGCTTAGAGTTGAGTCAGGTCTGATTCATCGGGGATGAATTGGAATGGTGATGAACATGTCCTACTGTGTGTGAGCTAAGTGTGTGAACACAATTTGGTAAAGATAGCGGTGAGAGGCCATGTAGGAGTACATGGTGGATTGTCTCATTGAAACCGTCCTCAGGAACTGAGCTCTGTGTTTGTGATCCATGAAAAGCTACTACCACATGTTGGGCCCTGAAATATGACCCCGCTCCACTTGCTGTAGTTAAACTCCACCACCCCCTTTGTTGATACCGATGCATATGTAGTTAGTTCTGATGTAAGTCTTGTTGGGTACATTTGTACTCACGTTTGCTTAATTTATGTTTTTGCAGAGAGACTTCAGTTTTTCTAGTAGTTCCGCGTGGACTTCGACATTTAGCTTGTTACCTCAGCTACGATCTTGTGCCCTCGGCACGGTCTGGTAGATAGCCAGGCTTCTCAGTTTTTTCTTTTGTAGTTTTCTGTACTCAGACAAGTTAAGCTTCCGCTTGTGCACATTGCTAGTATAACTTGAATGTTGGGTCATGAGACCCATGATTGTAATACTTGGCTCCTCGGAGCCTAATGAATAAATACTTTGAGTCGTAGAGTTTTGTTGTGATGCCATGTTATATTTACACATATCGAGCATATTGTGTGTATGATTGAAATGCTTGGTATGTGTGGGATCCGACAACCTAGTTGTCTATCCTTGGTAGCCTCTCTTACGGGGAAATGTAGTCTAGTGCTTCCAACTAGCCATGGTAGTCTACTACAGCCCGGTTTACCGGAGTCCTGCTAGCCCAGTTACTACTGCTCCGGAACACCTAGACTGGCCGGCATGTGATCCACTTCATTCCTGTGTCTGTCCCTTCGGGGAAATGTCATGCGGTGACTTCCGAGTCCTGCTAGCCTGCTACAGCCCGGGTTCCCGGAGTCCTGTTAGCCCAGTTGCTACAGTCCGGATTCACACGCTGATGACCGACATGTTCGATGCTGGTTCATGTATGCATGTCCCCGTAAGTTAGTGCCACTTTGGGTTCATGACTAGGCATGTCGGCCCGGGTTCTCTGTCATATGGGTGCTAGCGACAGTATCATATACGTGAGCCAAAAGGCACAAACGGTCCCGGGCCAGGTATGGTGGCACCCATGGGAATACCGTGCGTGAGGCCGCAAAGTGATATGATGTGTTGCATGCTAGATCGGTGTGACTTAGGATCGGGGTCCTGACAGCTTTGGTATCAGAGCCTGACGTGAGGGTCGCCGCGAAATGCATGTCGACTTCGAGGGTCGACTCGCCGACTTTGAAAGAGCAAACCTAGTCGCGCTACAACAGATAGACGTGGTCAATCCTTGGGTGGTAGAGCACAAAACCTTTATTGAGAAGACGTACAATGACCAAGGCCAACAGAGGACGGATGGAGATATAATCAAAGAGCACAACTCATGTTTCACGCGTTGGTTCAAGCAGAAGCTTCTGTCGTACCCTTTACATGAGGATTCTTCCGCGGAAGAACAACTCATATTCGCCTTGTCACAGGGCGCCGATCACAACCTGATGACGTATGAGGCGTACGATATCAACGGCTACACATTCTACACCGAGGACAAGGACATGAAGAGCGATGGTTATCAGAACTCTGGGGTAACGATGTTATGCAACACCGGTAACGACAAGGACAGATACTACGGAAGGATCGACGAGATCTGGGAGCTGAGCTACGCTGGAGAGAAGGTCCCGATGTTCCGTGTCAGATGGGCCAAGAGCGTCATAAAAGAAGACCAGTATTTCACCACCATGGTTATACCCGAAGCCAAATCCAAGACCGTAGGCGCGAACGTCACCGCCAAAAATGAGCCATGGGTACTGGCTTCCCAAGTGGACCAATGCTTCTCCATTACCGACCCGTCAAAGCCCAGTCGTGTTGTCGTGAGGAGATGCAAAAAGAAGATCATCAGAATGGATGGAGTCGCCAATGAGCAAGACTTCGACAAGTACGGCGACCCAAAGATGGAACATGACGACGACGATGAAGTATCAGCATACACCACAAGAAGAAGCAGGACCACCCTACCTAAAGGACGTTCGTTCAAGAGAAGAACTCCATTTAAGAAAAATAAGGGCAAGAAAATTGTGAACAGATAGCTATCTAAGATCGATCGTATTTAAATTGTAGCCTTCATTTCTCGATTGTATTTCATGGGCACTTTTTGAACTCATGAATATTTTAAATTTCATGGACACTCGATCTCGATCCCCCTCCATCTCGATCGCTATCCCACCTCGCCAGATCCGGTTCCCCTCGCCGCCGAGCACCCCCCGCACCCTCTCCCCCGCTCCACCGGCCGCCGCCGCCGACCCCCCGCACCCTCCCCCGCTCCACCGCTGTCGACGACCCAC